>NW_020954626.1:3343312-3532234 GCF_900497805.2 Vombatus ursinus
TCCCCAGCACTTAGCACAGTGCCTGGCACACAGTAAGCACTTAAGGGATGATTGCTGACTGAATGATCCCTGATTTGGTCCATGTTGATACTGGTCCCACTGAGGTAACTCCTCCATCACCTCTCTTCTTATTTGCATATTCCATTTATAGGGGATAACCTACATAATATAAAGCAAAATGTGACGTATCATAAGAGAGAGGAAAAGCTGCATGGGAATTCAGAGGGAGAGGTTAATGTAGCTAGGGGAATCTGGTCATGAAGGAGGTAGTATTTGAGATGGGCTTTGAAGGATGGTGAGGATTTTGACAAGGGAGGGTTCTAGGTATGGAGAAAAACATGAACATAACTTTTCTGAGAAAAGACACGGTAGCAGCAAGATAACCATCTCAAATATTTGAAGGATTCTCCCATGGAAGAGGGATTAGGCTTGTTCTATTTGCAACAAGGGGGTAGAAAGGACAAGGAGGAAAATTTAGTCCAATTGGCATAAGAAAAACTTTTTAACAATTTGAGCTATCCCCTCAAAATGGAAAAAACTACCAGGTAGTGAGTTCCCTCTTACTCTTGGATATAGATTGTATTATATATTAGAGCCTCTGAGGTCCCTTTCAACTCTGACATATTATCAAAATCCTGTAGGTAGGAAAGTAAGTGTAAGATGTTGTTAGGCAAAGATGAGTGGTCCAGTCTCACTGGAATAGGTTCACAGGTTCATAGATTTACAACTGATAAGAGTCCTTGGATGCCCTCTATCTTAACCCCCTGGTTTTACAGATGAGGAAACTGAGGTCCAGGAGTATTCAATAACCGAAATCCACCCAAAGTCACATAGGTAGTGACAGGGGCCATATAAATACAATACGTGAGAGGAGGTAGTATGAGATAAAGCTGGAAAGATAAGTTGGAGCCAGATTGTAAAGGACCTTGAATATAGGGCTGAATGCTTTATACTTAAGGCAGTGCGGTGCTACTGTGCCTTTTTTGAGTAGAGGAGATCAGATTCTGCATATAATGTTTTTATGGAAACATCTTTGTGCAAGTTGGTAGAAAAGAATACCTTTCTAAAGCCTTCCTGAATTAAAAATTCCTTGCCAAAACAGAAAGTGGTAATAGGAAGCTGATTTATCCAAGAGTCATTTAAAAATGGTCATCTAATTGACTCAGTCATAGACGGCCTGTCTTGAATTCTGTTAGTGGTGAATAGTGTTTGCATTTGTTTAAAAGATTCTATTCTCCTGCTTTATCATCTAAGAAAACTATAATTTTATTATTCCAAAGCATCTGATTTGACCCTAAATCAACCAACTTTACATTTCAGAAATTAGTAAGTTTTTTCCCATTCTTCACCAAAACAATTGCAAAAGTGAGTTTCACCATGGTCTAATTTCTTTCTGAAATCAAATGCAAAGGAAAGAAATGGCGGAAAGGTGGAAAAGAAAAAGGTATCAAAAACTCAACTATTGCTAAAATATTAAGACTATCACTGGGCAAAACTATCTTTGGGATTGCCATTTTTTCCTCAAGGAAGAGAACAATCATTGTAATTTTAATCTTTGAAGTTTAGGGATGAGCAGTCTTAATGGTTTTTACTTAGCTATCTATACTGTGGGGGATAGAATTGAGGAAGACCACAGTACTGATATGATTTGACCCACGATCAGAATTGATTTGGGGAGCTTCCAAAAGAATTTAGGAGCTTAAGGCTCTCAGCTCTTAGCTCAAAATACATTGACATACTAGCTTTGCATAGTCAGTGACTGTATGTCT
Source organism: Vombatus ursinus (assembly GCF_900497805.2). Lineage (NCBI taxonomy): Eukaryota > Metazoa > Chordata > Mammalia > Diprotodontia > Vombatidae > Vombatus > Vombatus ursinus. The sequence goes on from NW_020954626.1 coordinate 3,345,082, forward strand.
AGATCAGGAACAAAGGGCCATGATCACACTAGTATTTGGGAGATGGGGTCCTATTTGTGGCCACTGGGCCCCATCTGCAACTCTCTCTCCATTCCCCTATCTCCAACCGGCTACGACATTTTTGTATGCCCCCCAATTATTTATGAGGCCCTGGTACATAAAATTTTCCACATAAATCCCTGTGGGAAGGTTATTTTAACCACAACAGTCACAAGCCAAATATGACTTTCATAAACATTTTGTAGGTCACAGAAAAGAATGTAAATCACAGAGGCAGCCTCAGGCGGGCATTCATTCCTGCCTTCCGATGACCCCTACAGTGTGCGAATGATGTCTCTCTCTGTAGGTCTCCTATTGCGGCAGAGCTCGGAAATGGGAATGGTACCCAAGGGAACACCTTGGGGAGGTGGGGTCAAGGGAAGGGTAACCTGTTTTTAACGTATCAACAGGCTAGGCTGCGCTGCAAGAGGCTGCAAAAGAGCCAGGATTCCTTCCGGCCAGGACAATCTCCAGGAGGGGCACTGTGCTCTCTTCCCGCAAAATCTTCTGCCAAGGGCAAGCTACAAGCGCTCTCTTCTTCATTCCCTTCCCTCAGCTCCCAGATTGTCCTCTTCCCCTACCGAAGGGCACGAGCCTTTCCTGTTTACCCAGCTGAGTTCTCCACCCAGGGGAAAAAACACCCTGGTCGCCGAGCAGGCAGGAGCAGGAGCTGCAGCCATCACCTCCTTTTGACTCCTCAACCCCAGCCCCTGATCTCCAGACCTTCCCCCCAACCCCATCCCCACCCCCATCCTCCTCCCCATCCCCATCCCCCTCCTCATCCCCCTCCCCATCCAGCCTCAGCCCCCCGCGTCTCTCTCATGCACGTCCTTCCCGGGCCCCGGTTCCGCGCACTCACGCTCCACATCGTGCAGCTTGGCCCGCTCCTCCTCCAATTTGCTCTTCAGGCTCTCCGCCTCGCTCTTCAGAGATGCCAGGGTCTCGTTCTCGTGCAGCCCCTCGGCTGCCATCTTTCCCGGTCGCGGGTGGAAAGAGGAGAGGAGAAGAGGAGAGGTGAAGGGGAGAAGAACAGGAGAGGGGGGAGGAGGAGGATAGGGAGTATGAGGAGAAGGCGGGGGCTGATGCTGATGCTGTGGCTATTGCAGCTCCAGCTGCTGTCTCCCGGAGCTACTGGCCTCTACTTCCTCCCTCCCTCCTCCCTTTCCCGTCACTGTGACGCTGCGGGTGGATGGGGAGTCGCTTTTCCTCCAGGCTGCCTCGGAGCCCCTGGAGGGGGGCGGCCCCTCCCCAGCCTGGGGTTGCTAAGCGGAGTGGGGGAGACTGGGCGTGGCCTGGTGCCTCCCCCCTCCAAGGTGCTGGAGAGGTGACCTTCGACTAGGGCTCTCCCTCCCAGCTACTCCCCGCACATGCTACCCTAGGAGGAAGGATCAGTTTGGGCTGCAGGAGACCCCTGACCTCACTCAGCCTCGGGGGTGGTTGGCTGGGTGAGGGGCTGGTGCAGATATATTTGATGAGAAGTAATTGATCAGTGATATGATACCACCGGAAGGACTCCATTTACCTCCAGGGAGTATCATGAAATGTTCAGTGTTTGTCTTGACTTTGAGTAAAAAAATAAAATTCACCAGATGGCCCACTGGGGCCATTGATATTGGGGAAACCGCACTTGCCTTGCCACCCCTCCCTACCCCACCCTCACCTGCTGAATAGACAGTGAGAAGGACAGGTGAGAGTAATGAGTTAGTGCTAAAGAAAAGAGATGAGGCCTTTTAAAGTATAATCAGTCAGCTCAAGAAACAAGAATTTCTTAAGGATTCACTACGTGCCAGCATTGTGCTAGGTGCTGGAGGTACAAAAGAAAAGCCAGAACAGTCATTGCCTTCAAGAAGTTTACATCTACACCCTTAGCTCTTCTCCAAGGTGACCAAGGAAGGGGTTAAGTCATCCAACTTATACACTTTGCTTTTCCAGCTGACATGATGTTTGTGGCAATTGGATTTCACAGGTATGAAAATGTTGATGGGAGACTCTGGGGTGTGATTTCCCCAATCCCCAATTGTCTTTAGAGGGGTATAGTAGGGATGGGATAGAATGGGATGGCATAGCACAGAAGGGAGAGAAGAAATGGGCAATGTTGCAAACTCAAAGAAGAAATCATTTCAGCTCAGATGGGATAGTCAAAAGCGCCCTAGATTTCAAGTCAGATGGCCTGGTTTCAAATCCTGGCTCTGCCACTTAACTGTGTGACCTCAGGAAAGTAATTTAATTAACTTCACTGTGCCTCACTCATTTTCCCCATCCATGAAATAAGGGGAGTTAGCTAGCAGATCTCTAAGATCCCTTCCAGTTCTAAATCCTGATCCTATAAACTCCAAGAGGACTAGAACTAACAGATCAGGGGACTAGGATCTTGGGGGAAGAGGAAAAGTGAAAGTTAATTTGCCTAAATTTATCAAAATAATAGTCCAATTAGTATGGCTGTTTTATCTCTTTTACCAGGGTAAGGATTGCATTGCATTGCACATTTTATTAAGCATCATCTTTCCCGTGTCTAGTGGAACCTGTGACATCCCTCAAAACCTTAATGATTTTTTTAAAGGTGTTATTGGGCTCATTTTCTCACCTCTGTAATGAGGGTGTTCTGATTAGATTCCCTATGAGGTCCCTCCCAGCTCTAGATCTAAGATCCTTGGTTGTAGAAATACTGATTTAAGTGAGTGCAATAGTCACAGCTGTCCAGAGATAGAATGGAATGCTTCTGGAGAGGGTGAGTTTCCTGTCACTGAAGATCTGAAGGTAGAGGCCGGCTGGCAGGGCACCTCCCAAATGTCATTGATATTTCCTTGCCTGAATCATGGGGCTAATTTCTCTGGAACTGGAGCTGTTTATCATATTACATGTTGCCTTAGGGCTCTGGATTTCTTTTGGCTCTTTTATTGCCCCCCCCCTCCATTTTTGTCAACTTCCAGAGAAAAGATGTTGCCTGTGGGCTACAGGATTAAACATGAAAAGTCAGTTTTCACATTCATTGGACTCTTGAACATTCACTCTTGATAGTGTTTGGATTCCTATTAGGGAATCTCTAGAGTTTATTAGATGGCTGGGGGCGGGGCCGGGGAGGGATTGAGCAAATGGTCAGACTCTTGTTTTAGGAAGACCAATCTGACAACTGAATGGAGAATAGACTGGAGTGGAAGGAGATTTGTGTCAGGGAGACCAACTAACAGATTCTTTCTCTGAGGGGATCTGATTCCAGAAATCAAATCCTTGAAGATGCCAGGCACAACCACTCTGATATAGGACCTCATCACCTCATGGTTGGACTAGTACAATAACCTGTTGGTTGGTCTCCCTGCCATGTCTTCCTCTACTCCAATCTACTCTCCACTCAGTTGTCAAATTGATCTTTCTAAAACAAGAATCTAACAATTGCCCCTGCCCCATTTAAAAAGCTCTTTTTTGTTGTTGTTCAGTCATTTTTAGTCATGTCCAGCTCTTTGCGACCCCATTTGAGATTTTCTTGGCAAAGATACTGGAGTGAGGGGGGCAGCTAGGTGGCGCATTGGATAGAGCACTGGCCCTGGTGTCAGGAGGACCTGAGTTCAAATGCAGCCTCAAACACATAACACTTACTAGCTGTGTGACTCTGGGCAAGTCACTTAACCGCAACTGCCACCCCCCCCCCCGCCAAAAAAAGATACTGGAGTAGTTTGCCATTTCCTTCTCCAGCTCATTTTACAGATGAGGAAACTGAGGCAAAAGGGTTCAGTGACTTGCGTAGGTTCACACAGCTAGCAAATATCTGAGGCCAGATCCAGGCCTGGCACTCTATCTACTTCGACACCTAGCTGCCCTAATAAACTCTAGAGGCTCTCTAATAAGGATCCTCTAAGATCAAATATAAAATCCTTTTACTTTCAAAGCCCTTCATAACCTGGCCTCTTCCTACCTTTCAGTTACATTATCTCCCTTCCCCCCATGCTCTTTGAGCCAGCGACACTGTCCTTCTTCCTGTTCCTTGAACTTGACCCTCCATCCTGTGCCCCATGCCTAGAATACTCTCTTTTTGTCTCTACCTCCTGGCTTCATTCAAGTCTCAACTTCAAGAAGCCCTTCCCAATTTTCCTTAATCTGGGTGCCTTCCCTTTGAATCTACCATCCACCTTCTTTATCCTGTCTGTATCTTGTTTGTACGTAGTTGTTTGTATGTTATTTCCTCCTTTAGACTAAGCTCCTTGAGAGAAGGGACTGTTTTTTCTTTTTCTTTGCATATCCAGAGCTTAGCACAGTTCCTGGTCCATTGTAGACACTTAATAAATACTAGTAGATGGACTGATTGGTAATATTTCGGAACTTCTAGGACCTAGGTGGGGATTTTTTTTTTCTAGGCAGGGAGTCACACCTAGTCTTGCAAATCTACTCATATAGGTAGTAATTTAGAGAAGACCATTCCACTTGGAGGCCATCTCTTGCTCAGGAGTCAGAGTGACTTTTCCAGAATTGTTAGAGCAACAAGAGAAGACAAGATGACATCCATGACCCTGTGGAAAAAAGTTTGGATGGCTGATATTCTTCAATATTTTTGGATAAAGCTTATTTTGGGGGGCAGGATATGATGAAAGGGACATAGAGTCTTCCAAGCAAACTGGGGGATCAAGCAGTTGTCACAGATGTATAAAACAAGGGCTATTTCATGGGGTTCTAATTACATAAAATACATGTATTCTTAAGAGGTTTTTGTTTTCAAGAGCATACTTCTTATGTTATTTTTAATGACTTTGCATTAAACCATTTCAGATTCAGATTAGCTCTTAGTGGAACTTTTTCAAAGTCCCATTAAGGAAACTCTGGGGCAGAAGGAGTAAGGTCTAATCAGGTTTTCTAGCATTTCCTAAAGATTTTAGATATTACTTGTATGAGAGGTAGAGTTGAAGATATCATTACTAGAATGGGATATAAGAAAATATCTTTCTGACAAACTTAGCTTTCCCTTCTCTTGACTAGGTTGTTGACCTAGTCAAGGTCAACAAGTGGTCGGGGGACTTCATTTCAGTCTACTGTTTTTGGTAACTCAGCCTTTTCTCAGCTTCTTGCGCCCAAGAGTCCCCAATTCACTTATAGTCTCTTTAGGAAATGAAAATTGTGCATGACTGATTGAAGCTGAGCTTTCAAGATTGTCTCTCAAGGACCAAACAGCTAATGGTGAGGCATCACTGTGGTTTGGTTAAATACCAGTTCATAAAAAGAAATCCCTCTTTGAGACTGCGGCTCTAGAGCCTCCCAACATTTGAGTGAAAATGGAAAACAAAGCAAAATGTCAGTACATATTTGTAAACTTCTGGAGAATACAGAATGGCCCCCAGAAAGTACATGGATAGCAAGCATATCTTGTATCTGCCTTTAAGGACTATGAAGAATCAGGACTAGGCTCTGTGGCATATCTGTTTAAAAGCAGAGCACTCCAGGTTCCTATGCTCCTTGTATACACAGGGGAAGGCATTAATAAACCCAGTTAACAAATGGTAGGCATTTAGCCTGCCAGAAAATAGGGTTATTTTAAGAGCTGAATGTCCCTTTTTTCATAGTACATAGAAGTAGGGCATAGCCAATAAAGCAGAACTTTGAACAATATGTGCTTCAAATAGAATCCCCTTTTCATAGTTCTTAAAGAAATTTCAGAATTAAAGGTTGCAATCAAAACTCTTTAATATGGATGCTTAGTGCCATTTTAAAAAATTTACTTCCTTAAACTATATGTTAAGCACATGCTATATTTGCCAATAATAATTCACTTGTACATAGGCTTTCTTTATAACAGTCTTGTAAAGTAGGTGTTATAAATTGTCATTATACTCATTTGACAAATGAGGAAACTGGAACTCAGAGGTTAAGTATCTTGTTCACAGTTATACATAATAAATGTGAGAGCTGGGACCTGCTCTATAATAAATAAAAATGTAAGAGAATACATATGATATAAATTAGACATAGGCTAATAAATATACATAATAAATGAGAACAGAGATCCTCTGATTTTAAGTCTGGTTCTTTTTCAACTATGCTGTATTACATTATGTTGGCACTTGAGAGGGTTAAATATTTGTTCCAGAGAATGTCTATTTTGGAATGGACCTTCAAAGTCACCTTAGTCTAGTGTCTGAAAATTGCAAACTTGATCAAAGGGAGATAAAGCAAGTTGCCCAAAGCTATACAGCCAGTCAGCAACAGGGCTGGAACTCAGACCCTGATCATCTCTCTGCAGACCCATGGCACTTTCCCCTATGCCAGTCTCACTGTCTTGTTGTTAAAATTGTATTTGAATTAATAAAATATTCTTTAAAAGTTGGTGTGTTTTTTGAAAATGCACAGTGGTTATTTGGGGTTTTATAAAATTATACCTTGGGAGTCAGGATGGCATAGTGAGAAAAACATCAGACCTGGCATTGAGACACTGGGGTTTGAATAGAAGCTATGACAGTTGACTTGTGTGATGAATCACTTCACTTCTCAGTCTCAGTTTTCTTAACCATGAAATGGGGCAACTAACATGCTGCCTATTTTATAGGATTACAGTGTATATTATATGAGCCACCACTACTATTCATTCCTTTATTTATCATGCTCATTACTAGGTGGAGAACGTAAATCATAAGCCAAAACTGGATGGAGAAAAATGATGAAGTCTTCTCTTTTTTTTTCCACATTTGAGGAGCTGGGCTTTATGTTTTGCAGTCTTCATTTTGTCTTAGCTTTACTCCAGGGCCCAATAAATAGCAAGTACCATGAACCCTCTCCCCTTTCATTTCAGTAGTGGAATGTGACATGTGTTGGGAACAGTGATATGGGGTATCCCTTAGCAAAGATCTGCAGCAGTGAACGTGCCTCAGGCACAACCAAGGTAGGATGGAGTCCTTGGCTGCAATATGGGGATATTCCTTAGAAGGGATCTCCAAAACAGCAGGTATTGAGTGTGTGTGGGCATCTAATGCATGCTGTACCATTTCAGCAACATACTGGTTGATAAGGATGATACCAATGTCATCCTGATTTAGAAACTGCTGGAAGGTGTCCTCGATTTCATTGATGTTCGTGGCCTTCTCCATCACAAGAAGTTTGGGTGGTGATGCTTGTTGAGCTCCCCGATGCCACCCAGCAGAAAACCAGTAATGGTGTCCTTGTCTCTGACATTGCAATCAGCTTCCATTGCCTTGCCATGGTAGATGTTGCTAGGCTGCTGTCTCACCTGTCTTCTCTATTTTTAATTTTTATTTTTTGCACCATACCTGTGATTCACTGATATCAGGAGCTCCTTCCATTAGTACAGATCAATACCTGCTCTGCAACATGAAGTTAGGGCACAGGTTCTTAATTGGGGGCTGATCTATGGAGCCCCAAACTTGGATGGGAAAAAATTGACATTTGTTTTCATTAACCACTAACTGAAATTTTACATTTCCTCTGATTATGAATGTTGGCAACAAACATTATTCTGAGAAGGGGTCCTCAGGTTTCACCAGACTTCCAAAAAAGGGGTCCATGACAAAAGAGTTAAGAACCCCCATCTTGGAGAGGTGCCTGGGGCACTTATATGACTTGTCCAGGGTCAACCAGCCATTGCAAGTGTCAGAGGAAGTACTTCATCCTGAGGTTCCCTGATTTCTTTGGCCTATTATCTAGCCACTGTAACAAGCTTCTTTGAATTATCTTTTCTAAATTTAAGGAGATCATTATTCCTGATTCTCCCCTCGCCCCCAAAGTTTCAAAACATCTTCGGGTTGTTTGTTACTCTGTAAGAGCTAAGCCCTCCGCAGCACAGTATAGGAGAATTTTTCTCTACTAGATTGCTATAAGGGTTTGTGTGTGTGTGTGATAATTCCTATTCTCAGCCACGTAACATTGAGAGGTGAAATCACTTTCCTAGGGTACCTAGAAAGGAGTCTTTAGGTGCTTACAGCCCTTGCTTTCATTCAGCACTCAGCTTACTACTGTTCTAGGGAACTTCAATCTTCATTCTTCAAATGAGCACAAATTTCTCATGAAGCCTAAGGGGTTATTCTAGGATTTTTTCTGGAGTGGTTTTTCAAAAGTCACCAGAACAGGGTTGTGTTTATTGAACATTTTCCCCACTCAGTTTTGTTGTGTATTCCACAGATAAGCAATTGAGAGAAAAGAAAGTGTTAATAATAATAATAATAAATAATTAGCATTTATGTAGCTCTTTACAAAGTGCTTTTTGAATATTATTTCACTTTATTCTCATAACAACCCTTGGAAGGTGGGTATTATTATTATCTCCATTTCATAGATGAGGAAACTGAGGCAGACAAAGGTAAAGTGACTTGCTCAGGGTCACACAGCTAGTATCTGAGGTGGAATTTGAACTCAGGTCTTTCTAATCCAGTGATCTATCTACTGTATCATCTAGCTATCTCCAGATGAAATATAAAGTGTATTTTTATCTATAGATCCCTAGCACCTCACACAGTTCCTGGCTTATAGGCACTTAGTAAATGCTTTTTGAATGAAATTACATAGGTGAAAATACTTGTGCTGTTTAAACATGCCACATGCAACTGAAATTCGCACCTTTATTTTAAAAGTCCAGAATACTTAATAAAAATCGGTAATCTTACCAATGCTGCACATACTGAACAGTAGCTGAGTTGTTGAGATCGGATGAAAACTGGCCTCAAAGCCCTTTGCTTGAAACATTTGTCACAGGAACCAAATACATTAACTAAAAATGTCTGATCACACATCTTTTATGCAGGGTAGTACTGAAAAAGAAAAAGAGGTATAAAGTTAATAGGAACAGATTCTAAAATATTTTCCTTTTTTTATAATAGCAAATGGATCAAATGAGATTATATTTAAAAAAGCCCTGCACACCTTAAGGATATATATGGTATATTTCTGTCTGGATTTGTGGTTTCATTGATGTAGGAAAATTCCAGTGAAGAAAGGACTTCTATTAATGCATGTCAGCAACTGTTCTGCCACTGATAGTTGCCTGAGGGTAAAGAGAAGTTAAGTGACTTGCCCAGGGTCACAAAACAGATATGTGTTAGAAGTGAAATTTGACCTCAGGCCTTCCAGAATCCAAGTCCAGATCTCCAACCACTATGCTTTCTCCCATATAAATGTTAGTTATTGTCATCACCAATTAACAACTATTTTTGAAGTACCTATGTGCCAGGGTTCTCACTTTATAACATGTACACATATTTTTGTTGTTCAGTCACGTACGACTCTCCATGACCCCTTTAGGCGTTTTCTTGGCAAAGATGCTGGAGTAGTTTGCTGTTTCCTTCTCCAGTTCATTTTACAGATGAGGAAACTGATGCAAACAGGGTTAAGTGACTTGCCCAAGGTCACATAGCTAGCTAGAGTCTGAGGCCGGATTTGAACTCAGGTCTTCCTGACTGCAGGTCAGGTGCTCCATCATTGCCCCACCTAGCTGCCCTATGTACATATGTAGATGTATACAAAATAGATGTAAAGTGATGGAAAGAAGACATTAACAACTGAGAGTATTAGGAAAGACTTCATTTAGCAGGCAGTTCTTGAGCTGAAGATTGAAGAAACTCCTAAAAAGCAGAGGTTAGCAGAGTAGATTCCAGGCATGGGGGACAGACAATGCAAAGACATGGAAATGGGATGGTATGCCATGTATAAGAAACAATCAGACCAGTTTGGTTGGATCAAAATGCTCTTAAAGGGGAGTAATCTAGAATAAGCCTGGAAAGGTAGCTTGGGTCTAGGTTGTGAAGGGCTTTAAGTCACAAACTGAGGCATTTATAGTTAATCCTACAGATAATAGGCAACTGCTGGAGTTAAATGAGTAGGAGAGTGAAGTGGTCAAATCTGTGCTGTTAGGAACATCACTTCAACAGCTGTGTAGAGGACAGATTAGAGTGTGGAGAAACTTGAATGAGGGAGATCAATTAGGAGATTGGTGTAAAAGGCCAGGTGAGAAGTGATGAGGGGGTGTGCTAGGTCGGTTACTTTGGGAGTGGCGAGGTATCATATGGATGTGTTCCAGAGATGTTGAGGAGAGAAAATGATCATATCTGACAACTGGATTGATCTGTAGGGTGAGCGAGATGCGGAGTTGAGAGGATGACACTAAGGTTATGCATTGTGGTGACTGGAGGGATAGTGTTGCTCTTAATAGTAATAGGGAAGGTTTGAAAGAGGGGTGGATTTTGAGGAGCAAGAGAATGACTTCTGTTTTGAAATGTGGAGTTTTAGATACTTATGGGACATACATTTTGAAATGTCTTATACAATGTTTATGCGCAGGACTAGAGCTCAGGAGAGAGATGAGGCTTGGATTTAGAACTGGGAGTTCTTTACATAGAGATAATTATATAATGGGAGCTGAGGGGGCCACAACAAGAGAGATTAGAGCAAGGGTTCTTAACCTGGGGTCCATGAACTTGTTTTTATTTATTTATTTTAACATTCATTTTTTAAAAAATTGAGTTCCAAATTCCCTCCTTCCAGCCCCTCCTCCACCCATTAAAGCAAGCAATATGATACCCATTTATGAACTTGTTTTTAAAAAATACTTTGGTAATTGTATTTCAGTATAATTGCTTTCTTTTGTAATCTTATGCCTTTTATTTTATGCATTTAAAATATTCTGAGGGGGCAGCTAGGTGGCAAAGTGAATAGAGCTTCGGCCTTGGAGTCAGGAGGACCTGAGTTCAAATTCGGCCTCAGACGCTTGACACTTACTAGCTGTGTGACCTTGGGGAGGTCACTTAACCCCGATTGCCTCACCGAAAAGCAAAAAAAAAATCTGAGAAGGGATCCATAGGTTTCATTAGACTGACAAAGGAATTCAGGATACAAAAAATAGATATAGATATAGAAGGAGAAAAGAAGGGGTTCATTGATATCATCATCCAGATAGCTTTATGCTTGATAAAGTTTCAGAGATTAATTGCTTGATACACCACTTGTTTCTACACAACCCCAAACAACAGCTGACTCTAGATAAAATGCATGTAGAGAGAGAAAAACTCTATATCAGATTGCCTAAATTTTATGTTTTTGTAATTTTTTAAAAAGTGTATATAAAATCAGAAGTATTTATCTTTTCCTCTAACTCCCCCTTTCCCCCTCCCCCCAACCAAATAAGAGAAAAGAAAACTTTTGTGACAAACATGCATATGCAAATTCACCATATTGGCCAAATGTGTATCTCATTATTAATTTTAAGTTCATCAGATCTCTAGTGGGAGATGGGTAGTAGTTTTTTCTTTATGCCCTCTGGACTTGTGGTTTATTGTTTCATTGATTATAGTTCTAAATTTTATTTCTTTTTCAAAGTTGAGTTGTTGTTTTTGTCATTGTATCAATTGCTCTCCTAGTTCTGCTTGCTTCATTTTGCATCAGTTCATTCGAATTTTCCCAGTTTCCTGGGAAACTATTTCATCATTTCTTGTGGCCCTATAATATTCCATTACATTCACACACCATAATTTGTTTAGCTCAGCAGTTCTTAAAGGTTTCAGTCTCAAGACCCCTCCTAAAAATGATTGAGGATTCTCCAAAGAGCTTTTGTTTGTGTGGATTATAACTGTTGATTTATTGTATTAGAAGTTAAAGCATCTTAGTATTATTATGGAAATAGTTTTGACCTCTTGGACTCCCTGAAGGGGCTTTAGCGTAGGTTTTGAGAACCACTGGTGTAGCCATTCCCTGACAGGTGGACGCTGCCTCACTTTCTGGTTTTGGGCTCCTATGAAGAGAGCTGCAGTAAGTATTTTTATATGTATGAGTCCTTTTCTTTAATCTCTTTCAGGTCTAGACCTAGTAGTGATATGACTGGGTCAAAAGCTATGGATAATTTAGTAACTTTTGAGGCATATTTCCAAATTGCTGCTCAGAATTACTGAAACAATTTACAGCTTCACCTACAATGCGTTAGTGTGCCTGTTTTCCCGAAGCCTCTCCAATATTTGTCATTGCCCTCTTTTTTTCCTCTCTGCAAATGAATATGAGGTAAAACTTCAGAATTGCTTTAATTTGCATCTCTCTAATTATTCGTGATTTGGACCATTTTTGTCATGTTGTTGATAGCTTGGTTTTTTTTTCTTTTGAAAATAACCTGTTCATATTCTTTGACTTTGTTGGGGGAATAGCTCTGAGTCTTATAAATTTGAATTATTTTCTTATATAGCTTGTGTATGAGTCTTTTATCAGATATTTCCCTCATTTATCTGTTTTTCTTCTAATTTAAACTGCATTAGATTTGTTTGTGCAGGGCATTTTAAGTTTTAGGTAATAAAAATTATTCATTTTATATTCTGTCATCCTGTCTCTTGTTTTGTCATGAACTCTTCTCCTTTCCATATCTGAAATGTAATTTCTTCCTTCTTCTTCCAATTTGCTGATTATATTACCTTTTATCTAAGTCATGTGTCTACTTGGAATATATATTAACATGTGGTGTGAGATATGGTCTATACCTAATTTCTGCTTATTTGCTTCCTAGTTTTACAGCACTTTTTGCCAAGCAATGAGTCCTTACCACTAGCTGGAGGTTTGGGATTTATCTAACACTATGCTACTGCATTCCTTCATTTCTGTATGTTGCGTACCTAATCTATTCCACGGATCAACTTTAAAAAAACAAACTAGTATACTTAATTGGTTTAATATTTGCTGCTTTATAGGATATTTTGAGATCTGGTACTGACAAACCTCCTTCCTTTCTACTTTTTTCATTATTATCCTTGATATTCTCAACCTTTTGTTTCTCTATGAATTTTGTTTTTTCTAGTTCCATGAAATAATCAATTTATACTTTTTAACTAGTTAGAACATTAGCATTTTTACATGTGTTGTATTTCCCAATCAAAATTTCGGGCATAATAAGTAAATAATAAAGAACATTTTGACATTTCTATGACTTTAGAGCAAGCATCTAGGTATATAACTTGTTCATTCTTCAGCCACATACAGGATGTACCAAAAAGTTTTAGTGCAGTTTTAAACTTTAATAATAATCTTGTCCCAGGATCTCTATGGGATGAGGAAGTCATGGCCAGCTAGGACTTTACATAAAAATAACTTTGGAGTTTATTTAACTGCAGAAAGCTTCCTAGAGATGCCATTTGACTTAGGCTTTAAAAGATGGGTGGAAAATCAACAGGCAGAGAAGAGAGAGCATTCTAGGTATAGGAAATGGCTCAAGAAAAGGCATGAATGTTAGAGAATATAATGCATGTTCAGAAGTCAAAGTTGCGTATGTGTAAGGTACTGTACTTTCATCAAAGATAGGGGGAAATGACATAATTCCTGCTTTTACAATCTCCTATAGTTATTTTCTGAAATCGGACACATAATAGGGAAATTCCAGAGGCAGATGTTGTGGAGTGCAATCCTAAACTTTTTCAAATTGGTGAACTTTTTTGTATCAGTTATGTCATGCAACTTTTCATAATTTGGTTACCACTAAAATAATTTAGCTATTGTTGGTTATTATTTTAATGTGTAAACTAGCCAAAAAGTTTGTTTGGGTTATATATGGCTTGCTGAGAATTTGCAAGTGTATAGAAATCTCTAATGATTGACTTTTTACACCAGGACAAATTTAAGTTTGAGATGTAAATCCTGGAAAAGTTTTTCCTAAACTGTGATTAGTAAAACTTGCTATTAATTTTGGCCAGGGAGGGTAGACAGTTCTGATCACATTCCCAATTGGCTCTCTACCCTGGCTGCCCAGGACACAGGTGGCTCTGGTGGAAGAAGGTCACTGATAGGGCAGGAGATACATGGTAGGCTGGACTGAGAGGCTAGTTCTTCTACAAAAAGTTACTATCTCTGTGAACCAGCTAACGTGAAGCTGAGAGTAATCGGGTTGCATGCTGGAGAGAACTTCATCAATCTTCCCTGCCCCACATTCTCCAGAGTCTGCATTAGGAACTGATTTCTAGAAACTAGGCTCTCCAACATGGTGAAAGCTAGAGTACCTAAGAGTTCCTCACACAGTGAGTGTTCAGTAAATATACATTGACAGAATGGGTATGGATGAAGCCAGGGAATCATCTGGGAGTGCAGCTAGAAGTGAGGCCTACCTCCTGTCACAGCTAACTCTCTAACCTACTATCGTTGCCACTTCCCTGGCGGTGGATAGCTGGGGACAGAACCGAGGGTTTTGAATGTTCTGGATGATGTGACCATTGGTTTGAGCCATCAACCAAAATCTCAATGTCTGTCAGTTGATTCCCACTTGACAAGCAACAGTTTTGTGGTGGGAAGATATTTTTTCAGGGTCAAGTCATATCTTGTCACTGAAGAGACTTACACGTTTGGAGTGTTGGCACAGCAGGATGGAGGAATACTCTAAAATTGGGCCTGTCGGGGATGGGGGTGGAAGTTCTCATTTGAAAAAATAGCTATGTCATCAGAGACACAGAGAGTGCCTGGCGTGTAGTAAACGCTTAATAAATGCTTGTTAATTGATATTTCCCAAGGGAAGGACCTGTTTGGGATACAGAGTGGCTGTGATAGGATGAGCTTTGACTTTACATGGGCTGGGTTGGTTTACTTAAAAGGGTGACAAATCTTGGGGATTTGGTTGGTCCAAGAATTTAGGGCCTTAACCACTGGCCCTGCTTCCTTGTTGTCTTAGGGGTAAAAAGTCCAGTCTATTCAGAGCTAGGGATCTGGAGTTTTGACGGAATGCTCACTGCTCAGCAGGAGGTTTTTCTGACCCAGCACTGCTGTTGTGGTGAATACAAGAGTACAGAGATTCAGCATCCATTTGAATTAGTAATTGTATTCTTTAAAATCTCATACTGCATGTAAACTTATTTTTATTGAATTTTATGGACTATTAGTTTTTTTTTTTTTAAATTCCATTCCATTCCTAAGCCTGGGTTACTAGATTGGTCCAGAACATCGGAGGGCTATGCCCCTGGATGGTACAAATTGGATCAGATAACCTCTGAGGTCTCCTCCAACTCCATAATTTTTTGGTTCAACATCGTCATAAAGTTGCCAAAGGTATTTTAAAAAATCTGGACCTAGGGGCAGCTAGATGGTGCAGTGGATACAGCACTGGCCCTGGAGTCAGGAGGACCTGAGTTCAAATTTGGCCTCAGACCAAACACTTGACACTTACTAGTTGTGTGATCCTGGGCAAGTCACTTAAGCCCATTGCCTAGACAAAAAAAAATCTGGACCTGTAATTTCATTGATGTACGGAACTCCCAGTAAAGAAACTCATTCTTCCAATACAGATAGGTAACTATCAGTGACTTCTGAAACCTATAGTTTTTGAGAGTTGGCACTGACAGGTTAAGTGATATGCCCAGAGTCACACAGCTAACATGAATCACAAGCAAGATTTGAAACCTGGTCTTCCTACTTGTCTTTCTTTCGCTGTCACTAAAGGATTACTATAAATATTTTGGTATAATGGGACTTCTTATCCTCCTGCCCCCATCTATGATCTCCTAAGGGTATATAACCAGAAGTGATATAGGTTCCCTCTTATTGATTGCATTTGGAGATTGGATCCCTTCTAATCACAATGTCTTACTGTAGCCCTGTAGCCACTTGAATTTTCTTTGGTGCACTTTTGGAACCACCACTTGATAGTTTCGGGACCTTGTGTTCCACAAACTACCCTACCATTGGAGCCTAATGAACTTCATTTCATGCTTGGCTTCATTTCATGCAAACCTTCCAGAAATTTGTTCTTTGCTTCCTTTTGATCGAATATTCATAGATTATGGTGAGCCTCAAGGCTGCCAGAAAAGTTCATACTCAAGAGGCAGTATGGTATAATGAATGGGGAAAAACATTTAATAAGCACATAGTATGTGCTGGACACCATGCTGGCTCTACTATTTACTTACTGGGTGACCTTGGGCAAGTCACAAATCTCTCTGAGCCTCAGTTTCCTCACCTATAAAATGAGGAAGTAGAACAAGCTGATCTCTAAAGGTCCCTTCACATTCAAAGACTTGTGCTTCTGTGACATTGTTGTTTATGGGAAGCTGTTGTGGGTTCTAGAGCAGAGTAGTGATATGATGAATTATATTTTAGGAAGATTAATCTGGCATGAGTACATAGGATAGATTGGAGTGGAGAAAATGTAGATAGGAAGACCAAGTAGGAAACTTACTTTTATGCAAGTATGAGGTGATAAAGGTCTACATTAGGATAGTTGCAACGAGAATGAAGAAGAGAAGATGGATCATTAGGACTTGGTGGCAAGGTGAAGAAAATGGATAAATAATAGCTAACATTTATATAGCATTTTTGCAAACTGCTTTGCATATATAATCTAATTTAATCCTCTAACCCCTAGAGGTGAACAGTATCATTATCTCCTCATTTTGCAGGTGGATAAACAGGCTGAGTGATTAAGTGATTTGTTCAGTTTCATTTTCTAGTACCTGAGGCAGGATTTGAGCTCAGTTCTTTTGGGCTCCAAATTTAATACTCTATTCACTATATCAAGGCACCTCTATTAAAAACGACTGACCCCCAGGTTTACAGTCTGGGTAGGAACAAGGCAGGATTGGTTAGGAGGAATCCAGAGCATGAGCCTTGCTAGGCAACAGAAATCTGGTAGGCATTAACAGGTGTGTTCTGAAGAAGGAGTAAGGTTTGGAAGTATCAGGTACTTAGTTTATGGTTGGAAGGCAAGAAGGCATCAGCTATGGAAGGAAGAGTCAAACATCCTTGAAGATTAGTAATCCATGTTATCGGGCGACATATTTTTTAAGGCAAAGAATTCAATAAGATGTAAGCTTCTTGAAAGTAGGGACTGTTTCATTTTTGTCTCTGTATTCTACAGTTCCTGGCACTTAATTTTGTTTGTTGAATGAGTGAAGGTCAGCAGTAAGAGGTCAGAAACCAAGAAAAGTAAGTTGAGTTGGCACAAGAAAGGACTCTTACAGGGTATTTGAACCCAGAGGCCTCCTGTACTTTCTGAAAAGGGGAGGAACTGGTGTGAAGAGTGTGGTCAGGAGGTGAGGGAAGGGTCTGCAGAGAGTACAGCAGTTCCTGATGCTGGGTGACAGAGAAAATGGACATAACTTGAGGAGATAGATAAAGGGCTCACATTCTACCTGGGAAACACACAGGGAAGTAGGGAGGGGAAAGTGAGGAGTTCAGTTGGGGATGTGTTGAGTGTGAAAGGATAGCAATATTTGAGTGTAAATGTTCAGGAATATTGTGTAATGAGAAATGATTAATCTGAAGAATTCAGAGAAACATGGGAAGGCTTGTATGAATCAATATATCGTGAAGACAGCAGAACTGGAAGAAAGAAATCCACAATGACTACAGTAATATAAATGAAGAGAATGGTGAAAAGGAAGCTGAACCCTGAGTAGGTCTTCAAAGGTATCTGGAGAACAGAATAAGACGGTTCTCTTAGCAGAGAGTTTGGGGTCTACTGGGCAAGAATATTGCGTATACTGTCAGTGTCATTGTATCAATTATTTTTGTTGAAATGTTTCTCTTTGTTACAAGGGAATGTTCAATTCTGGGAGGGTAGCAGGGGTTAACTAGAACTGACTAATGTAAAAAGAAAAGGCACCAACAAAATTTATATAGAAATATGTAGACAGATATAGATATGTTTACATTTGTTGTATGTTTAAAATTTTATGGGGCAGCTAGGTGGCGCAGTGGATAGAGTACCGGCCCTGGAGTCAGGAAGACCTGAATTCAAATTTGGCCTCAGACACATAACATGCATTAGCTGTGTGACCCTGGGCAAGTCACTTAACTCCAATTGCCTCACCGAAAAAAAAAAAAAAGCAAAATAATTTATTTTTATTTTCAGTTCCAAATTCTTTCCATCCCTCCACCTCTTCCACCCCTTCTCCGTTGAAAAGATAAGAAATAGAAAGTTTACTATTAAAAGAAAAGAAATGCCCAGTAGATTACTGGAGGTGGGCCTACAACTTAGATGAGGGAAAAAAAGTGTTCTGGTCCAGGCCTATCTTGGGGTCAATCTAGAGATTCAATTTAGAGGATAGAATACAACGAAATACTATAAAATGCAATTAAAACAACTTGATTTACAGTAAGATTTAAAAAAGATATAATTGCTGGTTAAATTAAGATAAAAAGCCAAGGTCTCCTGGTCCCAAACTCCAGGAACTGACTCTGTATAGGCTAGATTTTATGTAACCAAATTACTAGGATGGTGTCCTTAAAGTGAAAACCACCCAGTGTACATAGCTTAAAGATTTCATACCACAACAGGCTTTACCGAAGATATAGATTGAGAAGCTAGTGAGTTCTGCTGAACACCTTGATAATGGCAGAGCCACAGAGCCCTTAAAAAGTCTAAATGAAATAGCAGTTAGCTGTGGTGGATTTTAATGAGTATAAACAGACTTGGAGATTAATCTTTTAGGCTGTCTTTTCTTGCTAGAGCTACATGGGACACTTTAGCCCAAAGAGATTGCATACCTCTGACTAAGGCAGAACAGTCCTAGAAATGCATGTGAGCTTTCTGAAGTGTGATTAAAACAACAGCTTAGTGCTGGGGCTAAAATACTTTCCATAGAAATGTGGCCATAAATTTATAAAGGGCCTCATGGGGAAAATATGATTTAATATGTAAAATCTTGATTGGGAGACAAAGTTGCTCAGTGGAAAGATTGGGGAACTTGGAGTCTGGAACTGGAGTTCCAGTTGCAATTATGCCTGTAGACAGACCACTGGGCCTGGAGTCAGGAAGACCTTAGTTCAAATCTGGCCTCAGATACTTTTTAATTGTGTGACCTTGGGCCAGTCACTTAATTTCTGTTTGCCTCAGTTTCCTCATCGGTAAAATGGGGATAATAGTAGCACCTATTTCCTAAGGTTGTTGATTGAATGAGATAATAATTGTAAAACACTCAGTATAGTGCCTGGCAAATAGTAAGTGCTACACTGTATGTGACCTTGGACAAATCACTTAATCTCTCTGGGCCTCAGTTTCCTCATCTGTAAAATGAGGTCGGACTGGAATGACATCTAATATCCTATCTCTAGATTTATGATTCTATATTCCAGCACTTAGCACAAATAGGTGCTTAATAAATACTGGTTCCCTTCCCCTACTCTCTGTATCTGGTCCGATAGGTACAGTCTTTCCTTCCTGGCAGGGTTTACTGGAGCTGATTCTCTCCATTACTCTTTTTTTGTGTGTGTGTCTCTTCCTCTTCTAATAGTGCTTCTTAAAGTGTGGGCCAAGACCCCAAATGGGGTTGTGAAAAATTTGGC
Source organism: Vombatus ursinus (assembly GCF_900497805.2). NCBI lineage: Eukaryota > Metazoa > Chordata > Mammalia > Diprotodontia > Vombatidae > Vombatus > Vombatus ursinus. Next base: position 3,364,336 of record NW_020954626.1, read on the forward strand.
AACAGTAAAAAGTTTCTGAACATGCAGTGACCAAAAATTAATTCAAAATAAAAATGTAATGAATCTGAGATGTTTCTGGCAGCACTTGTCTGTGTTTCATTGCACAACTTCACTGCAGCCTTGGTTCTGAACACACAACATGCACACTTTGCACTGCATATGCCTTTAGGCCATGCAATGCCAACAGTTGCTGCCAAAAGACAAAAAGGGGTCTTGAGTAGAAAAAGTTTAAGAAGCCCTGTTCTAGAACCCAGTAACTTCATGCCGCAGTGACTTGAATGGAGGGAGATTCAATTCATTTCCACAAACATTTATTATTTGCTATGTACAAAGGCTTTGGAGACAACAATAAAGAAGAAATAGTCCCTGTTGCTTTACATCCTGCAGAGATGAGTGGGGAAATGGGGAAATACAACACTTAGATAAGTAAATACAAAGTAATATGAGGGAAGAGAATGTACCAACAGTTAGGGGCGAGAGATCAGGGAAGATTTTAAATAGGAAGTGGCACCTGGGCTGAGCCTCCAAAGAAGCCAGGGATTCTAAGACTCTAGCATGAGGCGCAGCATGGCGCAGCTTATGCAAAGGCATGAAGAAGGGAGGATCAATTTAATTTGGAGAATAGCCAGAAAGCTAACATGACTGGGATGTAGAACACTTAAAGGGGAGGGGGGTGTTAATGTGAAATAAGTCTAGAAAAATGGGTAGGTGCAAGCTAGGTTATAGTATAGATGTTTTATATCTGTTAAGTTTGAATATAAAATATAGGAAACTAAGAAATGGAACAGTTATCCTGCTTCAAGTTACAGGAGACTGTACCTGCAAGATGGAGTATTAGTCAACATAAAACAGTTCCTGAGCACCGGCTGCTTTGCTAGGTACTAATGGGACACAACAGAGAGGAAAAGTATGATCTTTACTCTTTAGGACTATCTATTCTAGTTTGGAAGAGAAGATACACATGAAACAACTGAAGAATACTTTTATAAAACACATGCAAATAAATATTACACAGCTGAGAACATTCATGTATAGGGGAAATCCCTGTATAGGGGTCATCAGTCAAGTAGAGTAAAGAAAGGTTTCTGGGAGGGGATGGCTTCAAGTTGTCAGTGCATTTTTGGCATCAGGATTGGTGCATGGTAATAACAAGGAGAACGGCAGAGGTCTGGTACAGGGTAGGCATTAAAACATTTAACTATATCAATTGTAAAAGAAGGCTATAAGCAATTTACTTGAGGAGTAGGGTTAGGGGCAGGAAACACAAAAGAGCCCTTTGACTGGAGCAAGAATGTGATGAGAAGACACAATTAATGAGATAGTTGAGGGGTTTGGAGAAGTTAGTAGGTGGAAGGGAGGATTTAGAATATACACATTGGGATCAGTAAAAGATTAATGAAAGAAAACTGAAGAGATTTTGAGAGCTAAGATGGCAGAGAAAACAGTAAATCGCCATAACTCTCCCATATTCATATCCAAACAACCATAAAATAGCACCCCAAAAACAAATCCTGGAACAGCAGAACCAGCAAAAAGATGGGATGAAACAATCTTTGAGCCCAAAAAACTTGGAAAATAGGTAGGAAAGGTCTGACTTACTAGGGTAAAAGGGGAGTGCTGTCTAGGACAGGAAGCGTTCCAGCAAGCCAGCAGCAAGACCTACCTTAGCAAACTAGCTGTAGATTCTGAGCTCCAGTACAGTGGAGCAGGCACACACCAAGGTTAATGAAAGGATTGCTGAAGAAAATTCAGGTTGCATGTAAGAAAGACGGCATGAATGTTTAGTGGTTAAGTCAGAGTAATTCTGTGACTTTCTCCAGCAATCCTCTTTGTTCCAGGAGCAGGAATAATGGAAACCTGGTTGAGCGTTTTGAATATTTCTTGAGGAGGGAAATAATATCACTCTAACATTATTTTAGGAGGATTATTCTAACACTTATTGGAGAGGAATTCAATTGCCAGTAGAAAATCATCTAGATTGGTAGAATATTTGAAAAGTGAAGAGGTGAAAAAAAATCTGGATGCTATAGGAATTGAAATGAAGAAGTGCATCCTAGAATCATTGTGGAGAAATAGTCAATGGGATTTGGTGATAGATGGAATACAGGGGATGAAGGGGAAGGAAAAGTAAAAGAAAAATGCTTAAAATTTGGGAACTTAGAAAGCTTGAGACTTCTAGCAATCAATGTTGTAGACTTTTTGACTTGGTTCACTTTGTTTATCCTTAAAATGAGGGGGCTAGATACCACTTGACAGAGAGGCTATGGACTTGGGATGCAGAATAAGACATAGCCAATGTGGGAATTTATTTTGACTGTCAACATTTGTTACAAAGGTTTTCTTTTTCTTTTTCAATGGAAGAGAGGTTAGGTGAGGTATAGAGAAAATAGCTTTTATTCTTTATTTTTTTTAAATTAAAAATTTTTAAATGAGAGGATTTAGATGAAGTGATTTCTAAGAATTAAGTCCAATTATGTGATTCTATTACTATGGCCAAACATAGTAAAACAAGTCAACAAATTAAATTTAATTTAAAAATCATTTTTTATTTATAACCAAAAATTCATCATCTTATGATGGAATTTTTGATAATCAGAAGATTCACAAATCCAAAATTTTGGATTTCAATACTACAGTCTTCCATCAATATTTTTAGGTAGTATGGTCTACTAGTGAAAAGTATACTGGACTTGAAATCAAAATACCTGAGTTTGACCACTTCAAAGTCATGTGACAGGTTAGTGTACTTCTTTGACTCTCAATTTCCTCATCTATAAAATAGGTGTAATACTGTTTATAATGCCTACTTCATAGGGTTGTTGTAAGGAAAATACTTTGTAAACTGTAGAACAAGAGAAAAATGTCATTGACTAGAAAAAGATTTTTCAGGGAAAATATAGGACAGGATTAATAATATTTTGAGAAGTTACAGCATAAAACATATTTGATATGTATAACATGATTCAGTTGATACACCAGTCACCATTTAAGTTTCTAAAAACAGATATTTTGGTTTTAGGTATTATAGGCCACAGAGATAGATCTGACAAATCCAGAAAAAAAAATGAGAGGGGAAAATCACCTATAAGAATATTTTAGAGAATATATAACAAAAGTATGTTTAAAAAACCACCTACATTTTCTGCCTTATTTTAATGAGTACCCTTAGATCTATACTTGAACAATAAGAGCAAAAATACACTCAATTCCTTTCTTCCCCTTCCAATGAGACTGCTAAATATCCTAATTTGATATGAAAAGAGGCCTACCTTTTCACTGCACCAAGAAGATCTGTGGAAAGAAAAAATAAAGTCGGTAATGGAGAAGGTAGAAAAGGGACTTGGACACTTCTAATCTACTTATAAAGGCATTACAGCTCAGCCTCTAGCTTCCTTCCTTCCCATCTGTCACTGTAATAAGTGTTTGAGTGCTTTTAGCCTTATAGAAGTTCCAGGTATTCCCACAGTGTTTGTGATAGGTTGGCACTGACTGTGTTTACACATTGTGTGGAGTGAATTGATTGGTTACTACTCAGTTGTTTGAACTAATTGAATTAATTGTCCCCAGCCTCTGGACCTGTGTTGAAAGGTACAGATCTGTCACCAGGGGGTTGTTACCACCTTGGTTTTTCTCCTCTGTAAAAGGAAAGGACTGGACCAGATGAGGTTGAAAGTCCCTTTTAGCTCTAATACTTTGTGATTTTATGACTCTAATACTTTGTGATTTTGTGACTCTAATACTTTGTGATTATTCCTTTGAGTAATGATTTTTGTCCAGTTTAGATTCTCTGGACAGACATTTCTAATAAACCTTCACTAAAGTCTTCTTCCTCTCCCCAGTATTCTTACTGTTTTCTTAGGAACTCTAAATATATATAGGTTTCTCTAATCCTGGTGGGGTGGAGAACAAACAAACATGTCACTTAATTCTGCCATTACCTCAAGCTATCCTCCATTTATGTCTTCCTTTTTATTACCAGCTTCTTGAATTTGGGCATTTACTTGAGTTTTTAGTGGTTGCCTCAATTAAAAAGCACTAACAGCAAGAAAACCTTCACAACTAAACAGTAATTTATCCCCAAGCACTCACAATCTGGATCACACACAATTTTGTAGCTACCATGCTAAAGAAGAGGAAAGCTTGTAATATGATATATTCCAGAAGGCATAAGACAGAGGCTTACAACCAAGAATAATCTATCCCACTAAACTAAGTATAATCCTATAAGAGGAAAAAAATGGATCTTGGATGAGATAGAGGACTTCAAAGCATTCATGATGAAAAGACCAGAGCAGAGTAGAAACTTTGAAATATAAACATGAGTCAAGAGAAACATAAAAAAGGTAAACATTAACAGTAAGGGACTGATATTTAATTAAGTTTTGGGATTTCTGTACTAAAAGCCACAGTTTCCTATGGATGTTGACATGGCTTGTTGAAGTTTTATTGTAGCCTTGATTGTTGTTTCATGAGAAGATGTTACCTGAAAGTCCCAGTCTAGGAATTTTCATGTGTTTTCAGGGTCTACTTGCTCTTAGACACGACATTTGCTTAAGCATTTTGAATCATCCAAAAAAAACATTTTAAACAATCCCCAAAAAGGCCTTTATTTAATCTTTTGGTTTTTCTGCTTTTTTCTAATAATGGACCTAATATTGATATATACTGAAATTTACTTCAGTGAGAGGCGCAAAGCTGATAATACATGAGCTATCTTATGAATATCAATTTGTTTCATTCTGGAAGTTTTAAAACAAGGCACTACCATCCACTTTGAAAAGAGTTCTAAATTAGATTCATCAGAAACTTTGTAATGTGGTACAAAACCATATTGTGAAATATTTTTAAAAAATTTGCAGAAGGGCAGGATACCACATATTTACATATTGTCTCTTGTATTTTTATGTAATACACAGGTAATTTGGCTCTAATCACTCATGTTATATTTATACTCTGCATTGAGTAGCATTGAATTTGTAAGATTGCCTCATAAAGGCAGCCTCAAATTACTCACTACATGTAATCTATTCTCTAGCCAAATTGGACTACTCTGTCCCTGCAGAACATGCCTTGTGCTCTCCCACCCCAATGTGTTCCCTATGTCTGGAATATCTTCCCTGCTTTACCCGTGGAATTTCTATCCATCCTTTAAGCCCAACTCAAATATTACCTTTCCCCAACCTCATCCCTAATGACATTCTTCCTCAGGCCTCACATAATACTTTATTTTGAAACTCTCTAATGTACTTATGCAGTATTTATATTCTAAATATGTATGTTTATCTCTAATCCCCGTACTAGACTGAAAGTTCCATGAGGACAGTGACTATGTCTCATATGAACTTTGTTTCTTCCTTAGTACTCCGCACATAAATAAATGTTAATTGATAAATGTTAATTGAATCCTTGACTAAATGAAATTAAAATTCCTGGTGTAGCCTTGAAGGCCCATCACAGCATCACTATAAGCTATATGTAGGCTCCTACTATCTTATGCAAATTGGTCAACTTATGGTTACTTAAAATCCATTCTGTTATTACCATCTCCATACTTTGTTATTCTCCAAACCTGGAATATTCTTGCCTCCTTGGGCCACTCCAGCTCTATTCTCAAGTTATTAACATCCTACATATACTATAAGGTCCAGAACACCATACTCCCCACCACCTCCATGGTGAAGCCTTTCTGATTACCCTATTAAATAATTTCTTGCTCTGATGGATTCCTGTAGTCCTTATTCTTAGTATCATTTATATGGTAGTTATATCTGAATGGTTCTCAAACTTCTCGGTTTCAGGATAACTTTATGTACTCTTAAAAATTGCTGAAGACCCCAAAGATCTTTTATTTATATTGGTCATATCTATGAATATTTATTTTATTAAAAATTAAAACATAACATTTTAAAATTGTTAATTCATTTAAACAAGTCATTATATGTTAACATAACATTTTATTTGAAAATGTATTTTCCAAAACACAAAAAAATTAGCAAGAAGAGTAGCATTATTTTACATATTTTTAACAAATTTCTTTAGTGTTTGGCTTAATAGAAGACTCTCATATCTGCTCCTGTCATGATACGTTGTTTTGGTTGAAATATAGGAAGAAAATTCAACCCTCCCCCCACAATTTGATAAAGGGAGGCATTTTAATAGAAAAATAATGTTTTAATATTATTATGAAAATAGTTTTGGCTTTGTGGTCCCCCTGAAAGGGTCTTGGTGACCTTCAGGATCTGAGGACCATACTTTGAGAACTGCCATCATACACTGTCTTTTATCATATATATGTTATTTCATTTCTTAGATTGCATCTTTTTTACTTTTTATTTTTTGGTATCTCCTATAGAACCTTACCTTGTATATATTTTCATATGTATATATATAAATGAACTAATTAATGAGTAAAGTTATTCAGTTAATTGATTTTAAAATTTACTCCACATAGTTGAGCAGGTTTGTGTGTGTAGGTATGCTGGAAAGAATACTGGTCTTGAAAGTAGAAAAGGATGAATTTGAATACTAGCTCTGAACCTAGCTCTATTGGTTGTGATCATAGGCAAGATACAACTTCTCTGAGGCTCAATGTCTTCATCTGTAAAATGGGAATGATAATATTTACACTATTTACCTCATAAGGTTGTGATAAAGAAAGTGCTTTGTAAATTTTCAATCATTATATAAACATGAAATATAAACATTTTTAGATTTTCCTTTGTATTTTAATTCACATAGATTGATATATTTCTCATTTTGTGAACCCAGTGTTTTACTTTGGTTTTCTCATTGATCAGTCATGTGTGAGATTCTGATTTCTCCCCTTCCCCATCAAAGAGAAGGAGAAGGTATTCTTTGGGAGAAAGTAACTATATTGTGATAATGACATTTCTTTAGGTAAGGGAATAGTTTTCAGTTCCCCTGCTCGCCTCAGGTCTAACTTGGAAAAAACCCAGAAGCATCGGAAGCTCATTTCTCACTTAATTCTTAAGACCCCTGTGTCCTTGGTCAGAGAAGCCTTGTATTCGATGTGGGTGATAATGCTAATAACAGGAGCTAATATTTATATGCTATGTAGTTTATAAAACATATTCTTCACAATAACCCTGTGAGGCAAGTAGCTTGAGTCTGTGTATATGGACCTGGCCTTGGAGCTAGGAAGACCTGAGTTCAAGTTTTACATCTAACACAGTGTTGGGTGACCTTGGGAAAACATTTAACATCTCTGTAGCTTAAGTAACTCTCTAAGCCCATAAGTTGCAGAGATGATGCTGATCTACACTGATAGAGGGAGTTTCCTCATCTATTCAAGTGAAATCACTTAAGACCATTTTAAAGGAGAAGAACTGAGGCCAAAGAAGTTGTGACATGCCCAAAATCGCTCAGAAAATGTTAAGAGATGCGACTTGAATCCAGGCTTCCTGACTCCAAACTGAATGCTTAATCCACCATAAAGCACCATTTCAATTAAATTAAGAGAAATATAGAGTGAATTTATTGTTGTTGTTGGGGTAGATAGCTAAACCTGTGATGTCTTTTGTGTAAGGAATTCCCTCCAGTGTTAGAGATTAAGAGTTCATCCATAATTTATAGTCTTAAATTGTTTGGGTCATCGAAAAGTCAAGTGACTTACCTAGGGTCACACAGCCAGTAGTTAAGGGAAGCGGGACTTGAGTCTTGGTCTTCCTGACTCCAAGGCTAGCCTCTATCAACTATGACATCATACTTCTCATACAGTACATACAGACTTTTTGTTGTTTAGTCATTTTAGTTGTTTTCAATTCTATGACTCCATTTGGGGTTTTCTTGGCAAAAGATAGTATAGTGGCTTGCCATTTCCTTCTCCAATTCATTTTATATATGAGGAAACTGAGGTAAACAGGGTTAAGACTTGACCAGGGTCACACAGCTAGTAAATGTCTGAGGCTGGATTTCAACTCAGATCTTCCTGACTCCAGGCGTAGCGCTCTGTGAGAATGTATTCAGTGTATGGATTGGATGTGTTAGACCTATTTCTACCCCTCAACTCAATATCTTCTCCCTCTTCCACCCCCCAGGAAATGTCAGAAAGGGAAACCAAACATATTTCTAAATATACATGAGGAATCCATTGGTACATTCAATACACATATACAGTCAGGTTTGGACACTCTTAGGATAAATGACAAAATGGCACATGGGGCAATTTTAGCCATCATGCATTCCCTCTGCCAGGGCAAATAATGGGCTGAAGCATATGCTACCTTACCTTATGAATCAGTGACTGGCATTCACCCCTTGTACCAAGCTTATGACAGATATTTGCCCAACAACCGCTTTATCTCTCCATTAATTGCAAAAATAACAATTATTATTAAAAATCAATGTCTGGTTGGGCATCAGCACCCTGGCAAGAGTAAATGCTTAATAGATGCTCTATCTTTCTATCAGTGAATAAACAAAAGTTTGTGGGGTTGGTTCAGTAATTCACAAGTCTGAAATCGTATCATTTTTCAGCCATTAAAGCTTCTGATTCACGCTAAACATGACCTTGTATATGTGGGGCAGGCTGGCTGAATCAAGATCTATTTAGTTGCAACCTGAACCAAATTAATTGCATCTATTCTCCCTTTATGTATGAAACATATGTTACAGAGGCCTGCATCTTTAAACACAGAAATACCTGAAGTTTAAACACTTAGCAAGTAAACCTTCCTTTTAATTAGAGATGAGCTGGAAAAGTTTATTTGGTGAAATATTTTATTGACTAAAGTCTAACAGTTATAGTTAGTTACAGTTTTCATTCTTTCATATACAATATTTAAATTAGCTGAAATAAATTCATCATTTATAAAATAACACCAATTATTCTTTTTTAATGGAGCTATACTGTGGCATAGCCACATTCACTCTAGATTCCCAAAGACAACACAGGGAAATGTAAAATATACATTTGGTACATAACATCACGATTGTCATCTACAAATCTATTAAGAATAGTGAATGGAGAATGACCCAAACCTGAGTCCTTAGAGTGGCAAAGTAGAGGGTTGGAGTCAGAGGTCACCGGCTAATAGACAGTGATTAATTCCTTATGATGCTTTGCTTACTTTGGGAAAAGAAGTTTGGAAAGGAGGGGGAGAAGTCTCAGTTTCCACCTCATTGGGGAAATTTGTTAACCTTTCAGTAGAGGGATGAATGGAGCAGATTGATTTTTCAGCTGTACTCTTCATAAAATAAATACTCTAAAGTATATTTAGCTAACAAAAAAAAATTTGTGTTGCCTATTTTGGTTCAAAACCTTGGGTTTATTTAAAAGGGAATATATTTTAATGGAAAAAAGTGGCAAGAGCATAAAATAAAATTGATCTAATTTAAAGAAATATTCTCTTACATGAGCCAATGGTAAATTGAGATTGTCTCAACTTCATGATGCAACCAGAAATAGAAATATGTACATAGTAATCACTATATGTGATTGCTTTGTATTTGAATGGAAGACTCAAAAAATGTTATTTTACCTTGAAGTAGTTATAGTAATGGCAAATTCACTGTATTTTACTCCTCCTTCTCCTCCTACCACTACTACTACAGTAAATACAGGGACAAGAATTGGGAAATAGAAGGAGTCTTAGTGACAGAGTCTATTATTCTTAACCTAAGGTCCTAGTGCTTCTCTCTGCCATGGAAGCAACTTCTAGAACTTTGACTTTCAATTCAGTAATCTGAAAAAAAACTTGGTAGACCCAAAGATCTCTATTCCTACATTACAGAGCTGTATCCATCTTAATTTTGATCCAGGAAAATGAAATAAAAAACAAATGTCTTGGGAATTCCAGTAAAGACAAGCAAGGATTCCAAATGCATCAGCCACAGTTGACAGGTCTGGGAGAAATGTGGTGTAGAGTCAACAATTCAGTGAGACAAGGCTTTGCTAACAAAAAAATATGATGAAATGATATCAATTTGGGGAGACTCTATTCTATTTTTCAAATCGCATTCCAAAGTATACCAATATCAATTGATAAAGTGATCCCCAAATGTTTAAACTTCACTTAACTTTTGAGAAAAAAAGTTCTATTTCTTTCTCGTTTCATAACCTTGTGAGAAAGCCCAGTTTGAAACTGCTGGGGATCTCTATCATTTCCAGAGCATGTGGAGAAGGGATAAAGGGAAATGTGACTTGAAAGAGATATTTGGTATCCAACATCAGCTGACCTGTGTCCTCTCGGCTATTTAGTAGAGCCTGAAATGAGAGCCAAAGGAAAGAGGGTAATGTCAATAAACACTTTCATTCTTCTTTGCTGGATATCTAAAATTTCCAAAGGGAACACATAAATATATTTATTTCCAGTACTTCCTTCTCTGTTTTCATTAACTTTGATCCACTTGATGCTATTTTAGTCTAAGTTTTCACTCCTCAGGGGACTAATTAATTATACTGGTTTCTGACTTCTCACTATTAATGACAGCTCATATTTTCTTTCAAGAAAATCTCAGATTCATTAGTTAACACTAGAGATTTTAGTAAGGCCCTGTAATAGTTTGCAAAACACTTTCTTCACAACAATTTCCCTATAAGTAGGATAATAATTATCATTGCCATTTTACAGAGTAGGAAACTGACAATCAAGGTTAAATGATTTGTTCAAGGTTACATAGCTGCTAAATTGTAGAGCTCAAGTCCAAGTTTTCTGACTCTGAGTCTTTCCATAAAACAATATTGCCCCTTGTTATAATAAATAGAAATTGTCATAGCATAACGCTAAATTCAAATATGAAAAGACTTCAAATATTTTAAATCTTATTGAGCTAATCTCTCTATACATTTCCCCCAAATAATTGGAGGAAATGGGCAGAATCCTTCCCAATTCATTTAAGAAACACCATACTCACTTAAAAGAAAGATGCAACATTAAGCTCAGTAGTCACCAAATATGATGAAGACTCAAAAGGCAAACTTTTTTTTTAAATGTATTCAAATGCTTTGGATGCACACAAGAAAAGAGCTACAGGTAGGTATTTTCTTTCCCTTCCTTTACCCTTCCCACCCCTAGAACTGAAACAGCTTCAATGTGTTTTAGTACTTGGAAGTTTCCTCCTGTCTTCCCCTGACTCAGACAGCTTAGGGTCTGAGGTATTTCTTACTCCTTGTGACTCTGGACAAATCACTTCAACTCTTTGGGCCTCAGTAGCACCAGCTGTAAAATGAGTGGATTTGACTAACTGATCTCTAAGGCTCCTTCTAATGCTAATAGTCTAGAATCTATGATCTTCCCTACTCATCTCTTTTATTCACACATAATATCAACAGTAATGACACTTAGCAAGTATAGACTGGTGGCTAGAATTATGTATCAGAAGTTCACTGTCTTTCATCAACTGACAGAAAACGAATTCTCATGCTACAAATATAAACCTCAAAATATCCAAAATAACTCAACCAATAAACTATACAGGGACCGGACCATTATCAAAGACTAACCTATTGTCCACAATTACCTGGAGAGCATATTGTTCTGTAAAAATTTAATAATATTTTGAACACATACCACTAAATCAGATATTCAGTCTCCAAGCTACACTGAAATGAAAAGTTTCCAAAATAAGAAGACCTATTGGAAGAGATCAAAATTGTGTAGGAACAGGTATATACCCTCCCTGTTCTGTCTGCTACTGGAATTATATTGAGGATACTTTTAGTGATCCTATGAGCTTACATTTTTATACTTTTTTCTTTTTTAAATAAGTTTTTGTTTATGCTTTTTTATGTCACCAGTTTTCCCCAGTATCCCTCCTTCCCTCTCTTTTATATAACAAAAGAAAAATCGGCCCAACTGATACACTGAAAAAATCCAAAAATGGAGGTTATGTGCAAAACCTCTCACACCTTTGAGATGTGAGTTGGAGCAACCTTTAATATCTCTGCTTTTGAGTCATGCTTGTTCTTCATAATTTTGCAACATTCACTTTTGATGTGTGGGGGGGGGCGTCTTTCCATTTATATTTTTGTAGTCATTATGTATATTGCTTTCTTGGCTTGCTTACTTCACTCTGCCTCAGTTCACGTAGATGTTTCCATGCTTCTTTGTATTCACCACATTGGTCATTTCTTACAACACAGTAACAATATTCCATTACATCCACATATCACAATTTGTTTAGCCATTCCCCAATCAATGGGAATCTTGTTTCCAATTCTTTGCTATCAGAAAAAGTACTGCTATAAATATTTTGGTATATGTATATGTAGTCTTTATTAATGGCTTCCTTGGGGTGCAAGTCCTGTAATGGAATCTCTGGGTCAAAGGATACAGAGGTTCTAGCCACTTTATTTGCATAATTACAAATTATTTTCCAAAATGGTTTGGCCATTTTACAGTTTTATTAGTAAGTCTATCTTTCCACAATCCCCTCCCCTCAAATTTTATCATTTTTACTAATTTGTAAGGTGTGAGGCGAAACCTCATACTTGTTTTGATTTGCATTTCTCTTTATTAGTGATTTGGAAAATTCTTTCATATGGTTGTAAATATTTTGCAGTTCTTCTGAGAACTCTTTGAACTTTGAACACATCTAAATTTGAACACATTCCCAATAGGGAATGGCTATGGATTATGTGTTTGTTCATTGTTTCTATATTTTAGATACCATTAATGCAACAATATTTCCCCATTCTATCACTTCCTTTCTTATCTTTTTTTTTTTTGGTGAGGCAATTGGGGTTAAGTGACTTGCCCAGGGTCACACAGCAAGTGTCATGTGTCTGAGACTGGATTTGAACCGACGTCCTCCTGACTCCAAGGCCGGAGCTCTATCCACTGCACCACGTAGCTGCTCCTTTCTTTCTTCTCTTATGTGTATCAATCTTGTCTGTGTAGAAGCTTTTAGGTTTCATGTAATCAGTTATCTATTTTATCTTTTGCAATTGCCTCTATCCTTACAGCTTACTTACTCATAGCTGTGAAAGTTATATGATCTGTTCTTTTCTAATTTTTTATAGTATGATCTTTAATATTAAGATTACAGATCCATTTACAATGTATTGTAGGATCTGGTGTAAATGTTTGTCTAAGCCAGACTGTTTTCCAATTTCCCCAGTAGTTTTTAATCAAATAGGGACTTCTTTACTAAATAATTTGTTTCCCACTTTACTGAACAGAGTTTAGTCCCATTATTTCTGATTCTCTCTTCTCTGTTTGCTCCACTGATCTACTTCTCTCTTTTTAAACCAAAAATAAATGGTTCTGAGGATTGCCGCTTTATGATATAGGTTGAGTTCTAGAAAGTATCCCTTTGACAATTTAATATAATATTAGAAGTATAAACTGACTTTAGTAATATTGCCATTTTTGTTATTTTGGTATGGCCCAACCATAAGCACTGAATATTTCTCCAGCTAATTAGGGTGTTCTTTATTTCCTTAAGGGGCACTTTATAATTGAATCTATACAAGTCTTTTATGTATGTTGGTAGATTCATTCCTAGATACTCTATGCATTTTGTAGTTATTTGGAATAGGATTTTCTTTTCTATTGCTTCTTGGATTTTGTTATTTTTATGTGGAAATGCAGTTTATTTTTGAGGATTTGTTTTATAGCCTGCAACTTAGCTGAAACTATTGTCTTAATTAGTATCTTTGCTGATACTCCAGGATTTTCCAAGTATGTCACTGTCATCAGCAGATAAAGATAGGCTTATTTCTTCCTTACCTACTTTTATGCTTTTAATTCCTTTCTGTTGTCTTATTGCTGTCATTAATGTTTACAAAAATATATAAAATAATAGTAGGGAGAGTGGTCATCCTTCCTTTATTCTCATTTTTTTTTTGTGAAAGGTTCTAATGCAGAACCTTTACATATAATGCTTACTTTTGGTTTTAGATAGATGTTTTCTATATTAAAAAAAAAGTCTTCCTATGCCAATACTTTGTAGGATTTTTTTTTAGCATAAATTCCTGTTGTACTTTGTCAAAGACTTCTGCATCTATTGAGATAATCATGTGGTTTTAGATGTTTTGGTTTTTAGTATGATTAATTACATTGTTTTCCTAATGGTGAACCATCCAGGCATCCCTGGTATAAATCCAACTTGGTCATAATAAATGATTGCTTGGATAAATTGTGCAGTCTGGTTGATAGGTTTTTGTTTAAAAATTTTGAATTGATATTCATTAGTAATATTGATCTATAGTTTTTCTTCCATTTTTATCCTTTTCCGGTTTAAGGACTATATTTGTCTCAAGAGGATTCTGGTAGGGTGCTTTCTCAATTTTTGAAACAAATGGCTACTAATTGTTCTTTAAAAGTTTGACAGAATTCTCTTGTGAATCCTTCAGGACAAGGACTCTTTTTTTTTTTGTAGTTCCTTTACATCTTATTCTATTCAGTTTGGGTACTTTTATATTTTTGAAGACATTCCTCTATTATTTTTGTATTCTCAGTTTTGTTAGCATATACCTATTCGTGAGAGGTTCTGATTATTCTTTTTATTCTGGTTATGATTTTATCTTGTCCTTTTGTTGATTTGATTTTCTGCCTTTTTAATCAAATGGGCTAAAAGTTTAGAAATTTTATTAGTTTTATCATTTCTATGGGTGTTTTTGTTTTCAATTTATATTCTTTTCTACTTAGTTTAGGCTTATTTGTTGACTTTAAGACTTAAAAAATGCATATTCAGTTTATTAATCCTCTTTTTCTGTTCTGCTAACATATGTTTGTAGTGATATGATTTTTTTTCCTCAAGGAATTCTTTAGCTGCATCCCAGAAATTTGGGTATGTTGTCTCATCATAATTTTCTTCCACATATTGTTTCTATGATTTGTTCTTTGAATCACTTGTTATTTGGGATTTCATTGTTAAATGTCCATTTGGGTCTATGTCCTTTGTTAGTGTGGTCCCTGAACCATTGACTATTTTTATTGTATTGTAGTCTGTAAAGGATACATTTAGTCTTTCTGTCTTTTTATATTTGTTTGTAACATCCCTGTACCTTAATTCATGGGTCATTTTTTGGGGGTAAAACTTCCATTTGGTGATGTTCTTTTGCTGTCCCATTCATTCATTCATGAGGCAATTGGGATTAAGTGACTTGCCCAGAGTCACACAGCTAGGAAGTATTTATTATGTGTCTGAGGCCAAATTTGAACTCGGGTCCTCCTGACTCCAGGGCCGGTGCTCTATCCACTGTGCCACCTCGCTGCCCCTGCTGCATTTAGAAGACGCCATAAATCTTTTAGCATTAGTTTTTCCAGCAATTTTGTTTGCATTTTCTCTTTGTTAAACTCATCAAAAACAGAGAGGAAACATTGAAATCTCCTGTCACTATTGTGTTATTGTGTTTGTGTATCCTAGTTAATGTTTTTCCTTACAAATTTGGATATTAATGCATTTGGAGCATGTAAGTTTAGTATTGATATTGTTTTGTCGTCTGTTCCTTTCAGCATAATGTAGTTTCTTTTTTAAATTTTAATTTATGTTTTTGTTACATTTTAAGTTCTGAACTGTCTCCCTCCTCTCTTCCCACCTTGCACTGGAGAAGGCCATCATTTGACACAGATTTATAAATATGTGTAAAACCAGACTACGTGTATTTTTATTTTCCAATTCTTTCTTTGGAGGTGCATAGCATCTTCCTTTACAGGTCCTTTATAGTTGATTTGAGTATTTATAGTATTCCGAATAACTTGGTTGTTCACAATTATTCTTCAAACAATACTGCTGTTACTATATACGATGTTCTCTTGGTTCTGCTCACTTCATTTTTCATTATTTCATACAAGCCTTTCCATATTTTTCCAAAATCAACTAGATCATCATTCTTATAACACAGTAGTATTCCATCACAATCATATACCACAACTTGTTTAGCCATTCCCCAATTGATGGGCATTTCCTCAATTTCCAGTTCTTTGCCACCACAAAGAGAGCTGCTATAAATATTTTAGAAGATACGGGTTCTTTTTCCTTTTTCCTGATCACCTTAGGAAACGGACCTAATAGTGGTATTACTAGGTCAATGGGTATATACAGTTTTATAACTCTCTGCTCACTTCATTTTTCATTATTTCATGCAAGTCTTTCCATATTTTTCCAAAATCAACTAGATCATCATTCTTATAACACAGTAGTATTCCATCACAATCATATACCACAACTTGTTTAGCTATTCCTCAAATGATGGGCATCCCCTCAATTTCCAGTTTTTTTTTTGTGCCACCACAAAAAGGGCTGCTATAAATATTTAAGAACATATAGGTTCATCTCCTCTTTCCCTGATCATCTTGGGAAATGGACCCAATAGTGGTATTGCAGAGTCCAAGTTTTATAACTCTTTGGACCTAATTCCAGTTTGCTCTCCAATATGATTGAATCAAAGTTCACAGATCTACCAAAAATGTATTAATGTCCCAATTTTTTCCATATCCCCTCCAATATTTGTCATTTTCTCCTTCTTTCATTTTAGCCAATCTGATAGGTTTGCAATGATATCTCAAAGTTGTTTTAATTTGCATTTCTCTAATCAATAATGTTTTAGAGCATTTTTTCATATGACTATTTATAGGTTTTATTTCTTCATTGAAAAACTGCCTGTTCATATCCTTTGACCATTTACCAATTGAATAATGATTCATATTTTTATGCATTTGACAAAATTCTCTATATATTTGAGATGTGAGACCTTTATCTGAGAAACTGTCTATAAAATTTCCCCTCCACAATTTTCTGCTTTCCTTCTAATCATGTCTACATTGGTTTTAGTTGTATAAAAACCTTTTAATTCAATGTAATCAAAATTACCCATTTTACATCTCACAATGCTCTTTGTCTCTTGTTTATTCGTAAATTCTTCTCTTCTCCATAAATCTGATAGGCAATGTGTCCTATGTTCTAGTTTTCTTATATGTTATGTATTCATTTTGACTTTATCTTGATAAATGATACAAAATATTGATCTATACCCAATTTCTGCCAGACTGCTTTCCAGTTTTCCCAACAATTTTTTTACCAAATAGTGAATTCTTATTCCCCAAAGCTTAAATATTTACATTTCTCAAACACAAGGTTCCTATAATAATTTAATATTGTGTATTGTATGTCTACTCTGTTCCCCTGATCCACCTTTTTTTGCCAGTATCAGATAGTTTTGATAATTACTGCCAAACCTTCTTCTCATTAATGCCTTTGATATTCTTATCCTTTTGTTCTTCTAAATGAATTTTATTATTTTTTCTAGCTCAATAAAATATTTTTTGGTAGTTTAATTGGGATGGCATTGAAAAAGTAGATTAGGTACAATTGTCATTTTTATTGTACTGGCTCTGCCCACCCATGAACAATTAATATTTTCCAATTATTTAAATCTGACTTTATTTGTATAAAAAGTGTTTTATAATTTTATTCATGTAGTTCCTTAGTTTGTCTGGGCAGATATGCTCTCAGGTATTTTATACAGACTACAGTAATTTTAAAGGGGGGTATTTCTTACTATCTCTTCTTATAGTGTTTTATTGGTGATATATAGAAATGCTGATGAATTATGTGGGCACATAATTTAGTGTCTTCATTTTGTGTATGTTTTGAATGTTTATTTTTGCTTTATCTGATAGCAACTCTTGTTTTTCTGAATTCACTTGTTGAATAGTACATTTTCCCTAGCTCCTCATTTTTACTGTGTGTCTGTGTTTTTAAAATGTATTTCTTGGGAGCAACAGATTATGGGATATTGGTTTCTTATTCCATCTATGACTTTTTTCATTTTATTGGATTGTTTAATCCTTTCATTTGTAAACTTATGACAATGAGATTTAGGTGTTGCTTACCCAAGTTACAGTCCCCCCCCCCCCATTGTAAACACAGGAGTATGCCTCTCTAGTTTTTGTAGCTTAACTTTTTTAAAAAAAGGTGGCTCTATTCCTAGTGGCTCTCTTCCCCTGAACTTTAAGTCCCCTCTCCCTCCCCACTTGCCTGGTTTGGGAGTTTTGCTTATTAGTTTCTTTTTCTTTTTCTTCTTCTTCTTCTTTTTTTGACTAGGCAATGGAGTTAAGTGACTTGCCCAGGGTCACAAGGCTAGTAAGTGTTGTATGTCTGAGGCTGGATTTGAACTCAGGTCCTCCTGAATCCAGGGCCGGTGCTCTATCCACTGCAGCACTTAGCTGCCCCTAGTTTCTTTTTCTTTCTGGCTCTTATCTGGTTATGTAATTCTTCCCTTTTTTTCTCAGTTAAACAATCAAACAAATCCCCCTTCCTCTCCTCCCCTTCAACTTTTGTTCATTAGTTTTAAATTTTCATTTTCTATACTTTTTCTAAAAAGGATTTTCTTTTTCTCATTCTCTTCATTATTTATCTTCCATTTCTGTTGATTCTTTGTCATTATACTTTGGTCCTTATTTATTCTCTGTATTTGTAATGAATTAAACTTTTGAGGTCCCTATTTTGGGTTCTCTCTTCTAAACAGTTTTTGTTATTGCCTTACAGATATTGGCCCCCTGGTACCTTTTTCCCCCCTGTGGTGCCTGACTCTTCAGGTGCTAGAGAGGATATTGCCCTAGGATAGGATTATTCCTACCCGTCTGATTGTGAAGTTCATTATTAACCCTTGCCTCTTGGAGATCTTCTCCTGAGGCAGTATATGTGGTCTTCCTAAGAAGCAAATCTCTGTAGATCATTCCCATTCTTCCTTTAATTCCTCATCTTCCTTTATAGAATATCTCACTTTTCCCATAGGAGCATACATACGTACTACTGAAATAAGAACACCCTTTCCCCCATTTCAATCCCTCCTTTTGTCTCCTTGAGCATTCTTCTTCCTTTTCTCTTCTCCCTTTTCAATGTACCCTCCTATGATTTTTTCCCCACAAAAACATTGATTCACCTGTCAACAGGGTACTTGAGGGCTAGTCCATGATGTTTCAGGCCTCCTTTTCCATCCTCACTTCTATTTGACTTCTACTTTCACCTTTGTCTTATCATGCATATTTAAAAAGGAGTTTCTTAATGGTTTCTCTTTTGTTCTGTTGTTTTCCTTGGTTGCTGTATGTGTTTATCCTTCTTGTATTTCTGTTGTCTGAGATGTCTGAGAAACAAATCACCTCTTCAGCTATGGTTTTATTCCTAAGGATATTTTGAGTGCATTTTTATTATTGAACATTCATCTTCTTTTTTTCCCATTTATGGTTAGGCTCAGATTTTCAGGGTAAGTTACCTTAGGCTGCATCTTGAATTCCATTGCCCTTCAGAATACATTATTCCATCCCCTCCTGCATTTTCTGGTGGATGCAGAATAGTCTTGTGCTTGTGTAACTTGAATTTCATTTCCTTTATATTTGAAGGTCTTTCTTCTGGTCCCTTGCACAATTTGTTGTTTCCCAGTGGAATTATTAAATTTAACCACTAAGTATCTTGGAGTTTACAGCCTCAGGCTGGCTGGTTTGTTTACTTTTTCTTAGAAGCAATCTGTGGGTTCTGTTGTTTGGCATTTTGTTCTTTGTGTTCAGAAATTCTGGGCAGTTTTCTTGTATTATGGCATTCAGATTTTTTTTTAATTTGTGTTCTGGGCATAAACTTACATTCTAATACTTTTATTTAACTACAGAAACCTAGTTATCTTATCCATCTGTACAATGGTCTATAAACATTACACATAAAAGAAAAATAGCAGGATGTCAACTTGTCCCATGATCATTTCTGTCTGAACTGATCAGAAAAGATGAGAGCACGATGATAATAGCTCATATTTACATAGTGCTTTGTGCTTTACATGTGTTAATCTCATTTGATATTCATGACAACCCTGTGAAGTCAGTGCTATTGCTACTCCCACTTTACAGATTAAGAATCTGGGACTTGAAAAGTTATCTGCCCAGGGTTATACAATTGCTAAGTGTGTGAGCCCAATTAACCTAGATCTTCCTGACTTCAAGTCTAGGATTCTCTCCCCTATACTACACTATGGAATATAGCTTAATCTTAGACTTTTAAAATATTGTTTAAATTATTTCTCTTACAATTCATTTCAAGAAGTAATACTTTTTTTTTTTTAAAGCTACTTATGAACCTTACCTGTACTTTGCGGACAAAGGATGGAGTCACTCTTTTCTCGAAGTCATCTATAGGTGTGTATGAATTAAGGATCTTTATGATCTGAAAACATCACAAAATGATAATAAACCATGAAAAAGGTACATCCTTGTCCAAATAATGGTTCAGGTGGCTTGTAAGTCACATTAGATTCTTTTTTTTTTTTAACAATACAGTTCAATAAGATACTACTATCTGATCTTCACCTCACCTTCTAAGAAAGGAGAAAATAAAATTGTGGAGGGAACAAATAGAAATTCAGTCATAGG
Source organism: Vombatus ursinus (assembly GCF_900497805.2). Taxonomy (NCBI): domain Eukaryota; kingdom Metazoa; phylum Chordata; class Mammalia; order Diprotodontia; family Vombatidae; genus Vombatus; species Vombatus ursinus. Next base: position 3,384,663 of record NW_020954626.1, read on the forward strand.
GATCTGAAAATATTTTCTTACAAAGAAATATCAGTAATAAGGGAGAATCTGGTTGGGCTGTTGCCCCTGGGAATAATACAGAAATACAGTTAACAGTGCCTAGGGAAAGGAATAAGTCTAGTTACCTGTACAGCAGATAGTGAAGTACAACGATCATATATTTCTTTGGCATCAGTGTCTGTGATCTTTTTGACCTGGAGCAACCAGGCAGCCTGAGAAAGGGGTTCCAGAGTTTCCTTAGCTGTGCTGTTCTGCAAATTCTTATCTTTAAGCCATTCTTCTAAGTAGCTGATGTTGCACCTGGAGCAAAATTAGAAATGAACATAAATTTGGCATATTCTTTTTTTTTTTTAACAACCCTTTTGAAGAGGCAGTCACATCTATCAGCACTTCCTGGGTATGAGTCAGGGATCACTGGGACCATGTCAAAATTCATATGTGATCCTCATGACCACAGTAGGGCAGGGGAATGGTAGAACCCAAGGAGTTGGGAAATATTCTTAAGGGGGAAGAATAGTTGTTGCAAATTATTTGTAAGTTAGAGAAGAGGAAAAAAGGAAAAGATTGAACAAAATTACATATAAAAAATTAAAATGGGGTAAATAGAGAAAACTAAAAGGTTGGACTGAGGTTAAGAGTTCACTCACTCAGACATTTGCTAGTTAAATGTATAATCATAATTAAGTTATTTAACCTTTCAGATCCTCAGTTTATAAAATATATATCTATAAAAAGAATGATAGCGTTTTCACACTCTTTTATCTCACAAGGCTGTGAGCAAAGAATTTTGCGAATCTTAAAATGTTGTATGGACACCACGCCTCCTTGCCCGATTCCCCCCCACCTAAGAGCCTTAATCCACTCAACTTTCAACTCTGTCCTGGGGTTAAACTGTTTTGATTGACGAGCTAGTACAAACTCCTTTAATCCACTAAATCATTCTTCATGTCTATGCACCCTGGGCATCTTGCCTATCTGCCCTGGTCTTTGCACTTTCCATTTCTAAAACATGGACTCCTTATCTCACAGAATCACAGGTTAGAACTCAGAAGGACCTTAGAGACAATCTATCTTAACTATTAATATTATTAATATTAACTATATTGAAGCCAATCACTAAGCATTAAATGCCTACCATATACTAGGCACTGTGTATACAAATATAAAGAGTGAAATAATCTCTACCCAAAAGGAGTTTACACTAATTCTCTTTGTAACTTGGGATAAATTATCCCTTCTCAGTGCCTTATTGTCTCTAGCTACAAAATAGAGATAACAGTGCCAAGCCTATGTATCTTATGGGAGTCACAGTAAGTGACTGAAAGCATCTTTAAAAAAGTATTTAGCTCCTTAGAGGAGAGGGCTATGTAAATGTTTCTTCTTTGGTTCCTACTTCTATTTGGATGGGGTTTTGTGACAGATATTAGAAATAAACCTCTGGGATCAGAAGTTCTTTGAGTCTTGCAGCCTAAAAGCAAGTTCAGTAGGAGCTGGAATTGTGTGAGCCTATCTCTTGCATTACACCTCAACACCATGTTGGAAGGCCCATCAGTAGATTGAGAGTTTATTAAAACTATGACCCATTCAGATGTTGGGTTCACTTAAACAGGTTGGATCACATCAGAGCACTCTAGGACATCTGCTTGGGAGTTCTGGGGGAAAGTAAATAGCAATAAACAGTCTGTCACTTGTGAAAAGTAGGCATTCTGCCTAGTGGCAGAACAGATGTTATCTGTAAAGATATTTCAATGTTGGGCAGCTAGGTGGCGCAGTGGATAGAGCACCAGCCCTGAAGTCAGGAGGACCTGAATTCAGATCTGACCTCAGACCAAACACTTGACATGTACTAGCTGTGTGACTTTGGGCAAGTCACTTAACCCCAACTGCCTCACAAAAAAAGGGATATTTCAATGTTGGCTTTAATTTTAATGATCTCAAATGGACAGTTTCAATGCTTCTGTAGCCCCTTGCATCTAATAATAATAAGGAAATCTGTTTGTCCTTAAAAGCAATGACTTTCCATTATCTATAGGATGATGTTCCATTTCCTGAGTCTGGTACTCAAAGCCTTCCTTAAATCTGCCCTGAGTTTATCTTTCCAATCTTATTTCCTACTATTTTCCCCAATTCAAAACTTTATACTGGTCACTGTCCAGTAGCACATACTTGGGCCTTTCTTTGTTTAGCCCATTATCCCATTTGGAATATCTTCCCTGATCTTCTTTCCACTAGACTAAATTCTGTCTGCCCTTAAAGGTTCAATTCAATTCCCACCTGTTCCTGACCATCCCAGTTTATAGTGATCTCTTTCTTTCTTAAACTCTTCTAAGAGCTTATTGCCATTTCTTCATCAAGATGGCAAATTTCTCAAAGGCAAGGAGTTATGTCTCACACTTCTTTATATCTCCTTTAGTGCTATTCACAGAGTAGGTGCTGAATATTAATAATGGGATAATGGAACCCCCAAAAGGCAAAATGAAAAAAGTTGAAATTCTTGGGTTTTGGGGTCTATAGGGTTTGTTAAGGCAATGTCCCTGGCATAAGAGTCTGATGTCAATATGAGAAAGTTAATATCTTCTAAGGTGTTCTATACCATCTTTCACAGAATAAACAGGATGGGACTCATGTCCAGTATAATGAATGAAAAAGGGTTACATATGGTGTGTACCCTGCTTTAAAAAGTTTTTCCTAACCCCCCCCTCAATCGTTTCTCTCTCCAGACAGCCACAGCTTGCTAAGAGGCTTACTAGCTTTACCTTATCTGCATTCCTTTCCTACAAGAGCACATGTCCTTGCGAAGGAAGAGACTATTCAAGGTGACAGCTCCTATCAGAAAGAAAAGCTGCTTTACAGCCTGCTTTAGAAGCTCTTGGTCCAGCCCATTCTGACACATGGTAGTATAAAAATAGCTGAGCTGCTGCAGGATGGAGGTCATGGTGTAGGCATCTGTGTCATCAATGCTGGAGGACCGCTTACGGAATCCTGTTGGTTTTAAGCCAGAAATTCCCTGAAGGCTTTCATATTCCAACATTCCTGGTACTGAAGAAAAACATGAAAAGAAACATGGAAAACATTTCTCACACCCATAAGGAGACACTAGAAGGTTATTTTTTATGGCTTCATTTGTAGAGAATATACATTTCATTTTTAGGAGTCTAAACATTGGAAAATAATTGTGATAGTAACTTTTTATTGACACACCTGTGTGTGTCATTTGCACTCAGTACAACATAAGTTTCTTGAGGGCAAGGGCAATCTTATTTTTGTCTGTAAATCCCAGAACCAAGCATGGTGTCTGGCACATAGTGGCCACATAATAAATACCTGTTGGATTTAACTGAATTGCATGGCACTAGCACCACAGACAAAAGGAGCTAGGTATGAGAGTTGAAGAGGTGCATAATTAGATGGATGCATATATGTGTTTGCAGAGGCTTCAACAAAGAATTTAATTAAATCAGATAAAATGGATAGATACTGGAAAGATGATGGTATAATTATACCAAGTGGATTCATAACTGGTAGACCATCCAGACTCAAACTGTGGTCATTAATAGGTTCCCATCAACATGGAGGGACACTTCTCATGTCCAAGGCTATGTCTTCAGCCCAGTGCTAGTTGATTATCTTTATCAGTGACTTAGATGATGCCATAGAAGACACAATGTTAAATGGAATAGTCAAAACACTGGATGACAGGATCCAAAAAGATTCTTCAAGAAGACAAATCTAAAAAGATGAAATTTAATAGGGATGTCTTATACTTTTGATTCACAAGTATAATACTGGGGAAGTACAGCTAGATAGCAGTTTGTGTGAAAATGATCTGGGGATTTTAGTGGACTACAAACTGAACAAGTCAACAATCATATGGCAGCCTAAATAATAGAATGGTGAAGAACCTTGAGAACATGCCATATAAGCAATGATGGAAGGAACTGGGGATGTTTAGCCTAAAGAGAAAATGATTTTTTTTTCCAGCGGTGGGAGTAGGGAATAGGCAGTGAGCAGAGACATAATATTCTTTAAGTGTTGGAATGACTATGGGAAAGGGAAAGACCTGTTCTCGTTGTCTTCAGAAGGTAAAACTAGGTGGAATAGGTAGAAACTGGAGAGAAGCAGATTTTGGCTTGATGTACAGAAAACAACTCATTAACAATTAGAGCTATCCACATGTGGAATGGGCTGCTTTTGGGGAAAGGGATTCTCTCTCTATAGATGTCTTTAAGAAAAAGCTGAATGACTACTTCTAAGTGATATTGTAGAGAGCATTCTTAGTCAGGTATGGATTAGACTTATAGAGCCTCTGAGATTCCTTGGATCTATGATGTAAGACTTGGGATATCTTCTTTCATCTTCCTGAGAAGGGAAGAGGAAAATCTTTTCATGGAAACAGTCTACTCCTGGCATGTAACTATTAAAATCAAAGAGTAGGGGAAGAAATATTGTAAATTAGACAAAGTACATCAGGATTTTAAGAACAGAGAAAAAGCCATGCAAAAAGTGGAAGTTCTTTTCTTAAAAGGCATACAATATCAATAGTAATGAGACCTCATTTATGGACTATGAGGTCACTATAAATAAAGAATAAAAAAGAACATATATAGATTAAAATAAACTTCTCCACTGTTAAATTATGTCACTTAATCATAATATTTAGCTATACCCAAATATCATCTATGTTGTCACATTTCAGCTGATTATCCAGTCCTTTCTTACCTATCATTGGTTGAAGATTATTCTCCATTACAATAATGAATTGATGATATATCCGTATTGCCACATCACTGAGAATCTGTCTATACTCTGAAAGGTCAAAATTCATCAAACAATTCTTATTTTGCCGTGGAGTGTTATATTTCATAAATTCCTGAAAGTCAATTATGAGAATATAAACATTAGAAGATCATTTGCTCTGGTATTATAATAGACATTATTAAGTCCATGCAGATAATGGATATATTTATTCACTACCTTGATCATGAACTTCTATTATGACCCTTCTTTATATTTTTAGGTACTGTAGGTTCACAATCTGTCTCTCACCACATCCCTCATTGAGAAAGCAAAAAAAAAATCCCATATTTCTGTTTATAAAAATATATAGTCAAGCAAAATAAATGACTGCATTGGCCATGTGGAAAAAAAAAAAGTCTTCTGAGTCCATCACCACTCTTTCAGGAAGTGGGTAGCACATTCACTTATTTGTAAGAAAAATAGCAAAGCAAATGAACAGATTGAGTTAGCATAATCAGATAAACTGTGATGTATTAAGAGTACAGTCTGTCATTCAAGGCCTAGTTACCCAACTTCTATTTCTTTTTTAATAATCAACATATAACGTCCCTTCATAACTGTCTTAAACTTTCTGGTAAGCTTAAATCCTCCAATTTGGAGGATGACAACTGTGATCTTTCCAGACTGCCACACAGATAAAAAAGAACCTCCCTTTATTCTCCTCCTGGATCCTCTGAGATAGTGGCTTCATGACATTTGTCAAATGATTGACTTTTAAAATATTTTTTCCTGAGGATTAATGATAACAAAATAGTCTATACCATCCCAATAAAGACAGACAGACAAACATAATACAACCTCAGGATAGCTTACCTCTTTCTCAAGCTGGGTCTATTATTTATGGAAATAATTCTGAAAATTAACTAAAATTAACACCATCAATCTTTGTTGGCTTAATAAGCATCTCTCACAAATGGTAAAGAACAGATCATAAATGATAGAGGTAGGAGAGACCAGTGAGTACCATTAGGGATATCAAAGTTAACAGTAGTATCCTAAAAGGGATATGCATTCAACTTGGTAATCAATACATAAGCCAAAATATATTGCTCCTATAAGCCTTAGGTCATACCATGAAGACTAAATGGGAGTGCTATGCCAATGGCTGTGGCTGATCAGCTATGTGAACCTGGACAAATCCCTTAGCTTCTCTAACCCCCAATTGCTTCATCTTTTAAATCGGAATAAGAGTAACCTGCCCTATATACTTCACGGTACATTTGTGATGATCAGTTGAGGTAAAATACATAATAAAGGGATTTGAAAAGCATAAAGTATTATATGTATGAAAGATGGTTTTGTTCTAATCATTACATCAGCACATTCATTCTATCAGTTCCTGCTAGATTGCTTAGAATAGCCCGTAGAATGCTAGGTAGTTAACACAAAAGATGTAATGATCCCTACCTCTTCTCCACTGTATTGTTTCAGGCAGTTAAGGAAGTGGCATGTATTGGAAAGCCAAAAGGACAGCATCTCAAAATCTTCATAATGTTCCTAGAGAAAGATGAGGACACTCAGAGTCAACAACATCTAATACTAGTGTCTCCAAGACACATTAATATGTATCATCTTTCCTGTATAAGCACCTAGTTATCTGGTGACTTGAAAACCAATGCCCTAAAGAATCATTTGACTAAAAATAGTTTTTATTTATTCATTAAACAAACATTTCTTTAAAGCCTACTAAACATCCATCTAGTACTTGTTATGTGCAGAGAAATGTTCTGGGCACTGAACGAGATACAAAAGAAAGGTAGGACATAGTCTTTTCCTTATAAGAATTTGCATGCTTGGGGCAGCTAGGTGGTGCAGTGGATAGAGCACCAGCCCTGAAGTCAGGAGTACCTGAGTTCAAATCTGGCCTCAGACCAAACACTTAACACTTACTAGCTGTGTGACCCTGGGCAAGTCACTTAACCCCAATTGCCTCAAAAAAAAAAAAGAATTTGCATGCTAGTTTAGGAGACAAGATAAATACATATGAAGTGTTTAAATAATAGTGAAATATGTAATTGAATAACAAAGTGAGAGTACAGCTATTACATATTCAATGAATGGGGAAATTATTCAGATAACCCTTGTGAAAGAGGTAGAATCAATCGAGAAGCATTTATTAAGTGCCTATGTGAGTTAGCCTCTCTTTCAACATTTTTATTCCTGTAATCAGTAAGTCAACAAGCATGATTTTTTCTTTTTTTAACTTTTTGTTAATTAATTAATTTATTTTTAGTTTTCAACATTCACTTCCACAAGATTTTAAGTCCCAAATTTTCTCCCCATCTCTCCCCTTCCCCCACCCCAAGATGGTGTTCATTCTGAATGTCCCTCCCTTCTATTACCTCTCCCTTTCTTATCCCCTTCCCCTTCTATTTTCCCCCCTCCAACTACCTTAATGCCGAGAAAGGTCTCATGAGTTACAAATATCTTCTTTCTATGTAAGAATGTAAATAGTTCAATTTTAAGAAATCCCTTATGATTTCTTTCCTGTTTACCTTTTTATGTTTCTCTTGCTTCTTGTTTTTGAAAGTCAAATTTTCTATTCAGCTCTGGTCTTTTCATCAAGAATGCTTGAAAATTATTTTTTTTCATTGAATATCAATTTTTTCCCCTGAAGAATTATATTCAGTTTTGCTGGGTAGGTGATTCTTGGTTTTAATCCTAGTTCCTTTGACCTCTGGAATATCATCTTCCAAGCCCTCTGATCCCTTATTGTAGAAACTGCTAAATCTTGTGTTATCCTGATTGTGTTTCCACAATACTTGAATTATTTCTTTCTGGATGCTTGCAATATTTTCTCCTTGACCTGGGGACTCTGGAATTCAGCTATAATATTCCTAGGAATTTTCCTTTTGGGATCTCTTTCAGGAGGTGATCAGTGGATTCTTTCAATTTTTATTTTGCCCTCTGGTTCTAGAATATCAGGGCAGTTTTCCTTGATAATTTCTTGAAAGATGATGTTTAGGCTCTTTTTTTTGATCATGGCTCTCAGGTAGTCCAATAATTTTTAACATTATCTCTCCTGGATTTATTTTCCAGGTCAGTTGTTTTTCCAATGAGATATTTCACATTGTCTTCTTTTTTCATTCTTTTGGTTTTGTTTTATAATTTCTTGATTTCTCATAGAGTCATTAGCTTCCATTTGCTTCATTCTAATTTTTAAGGAATTATTTTCTTCAGTGAGCTTTTGGACCTCCTTTTCCATTTGGCTAATTATGCTTTTTAAGGAATTCTTCTCCTCATTGGTTTTTTGGACCTCTTTTTGTTTGGGTTAGTCTATTTTTTAAGGTGTTATTTTCTTCAATTTTTTGGGGGGGGTCTCTTTTAGCAACTGGTTGACTCGTTTTTCATGATTTTCTTGCATGACTCATTTTTCTTCCCAGTTTTTCCTCTACTTCTCTTACTTGCTTTTCAAAATCCTTTTTGAGCTCTTCCGTGGCCTGAGACCATTCATATTTTTCTTGGAGACTTTGGATATAGGAGCTTTGACTTTACTGTCTTCTGCTTGTATGTTTTGATCTTTGTCACTAAAGTAGCATCCTATAGTCTGAGTTTTTTTCCTGCTGTTTGCTTATATTCCCAGCCAATTACTTGACTTTTTAACTCTTAAGATAGGGCTCTGCATTCAGTGTGGAGGGTGGAGGGTCCCAAGTTTCAGAATTTTGGGCAGCTGTTTTCAGAGATACTTCTAGGGACCTGTAAATTTTCAGTTCTTTCCAGGTGGTATGATCAAAGGAGAGGTGTTTACTCCTTTCCTGGCCTGTGCTCTGGTCTATGAGTGACCACAAGCACTCTTTTCTGCCTTGGAACTGTGAGGAGGACTCCCTCTCCACTGCTGCCATAAGCTCTACCATGTCAGCACTCCTCCTTGCCCCAGGATCGCCACCCAGAACTGTGACCCAGATCCAAGCACAGGCAAAGCAAGAGAATCCTGCCTCAGAGCTAGCAAAGAGATCCCTGCAATCCCCCTTTAATCAGCTCCTTGATCCCCCGACTGTCTGTGGGCCAAGAACTCCAGAAGCAGCTGCTGCCGCTGTACTAGGACTGGGCCAAACCTCACTCCTCTCTCACCCAGGTTCGACAGATCCTTCCTATTGACCATCTAAGGTATCTTTGGCATTTGTGGGTTGAGAGGTCTGGAAACCACCACAGCTGCCCGTGATTTAGTCCAGAGGCCTGTTCCAGGTTCACCGGGACCCTGTCTTTGCCTGCATGGCCCAGGCTAAACTGTGCTCCTCTCCCAGCCGGGTGCAACAGACCTTTCCCATCAACTATCCAGGTTGTCTTGGGCTGGAAATTTGTTTCACTCTGTCTTTTTGTGGATTCTGCTACTCTAGAATTTGTTTAGAGTCATTTTTTACAGGTATTTGGAGGGTTTAGGGGAGAGCTCAAACAAGTCACTGCTTTTACTCTGCTGTCTTGGCTCCACCCCCAGTCAACAAGCATTATTTAAGTGCTTACTATATGCCAGACAGTATAGTAAATCCTGTGGATACAAAGAGGTAAAAAGAAAGTCTCTGCTCTTAAGGAGTTAATATTCTAATGGGAGGGAAGATAACATGCAAACAATGAAGTCCATTCAAGATAAATAAAGTATATATGGAAGGTATTCTTAGAGGAAAGACTGGATCATGGAGCTGTGAAGAAGATTAAAGTGTATCTTTCTCTTAATCACACAGATTTAAAATCTGTGAGCCACTTCTTTTTCCTCCCTTTCTCTTATCCCTACTATCCAAGTCATTCACCAAATCCAGGGTCCCCTCCTTTCATTCCCATGGTTATTATCATAGTTTAGGTCTCATCACCATATGTTTGTATTACTACAATAATATGGTAACTGGTCTTCATATTTCTAGTCTCTTTCCTTTCCAATTGGCCCTTTGTATTTCCTCCAGACTAATCTTACTAAAACACAGTTTTCATTGTATAACTCCCCCTCCCTTGAAAATCCCCAATGATTACCCATTATCTGCTGGATAAAACCTAAACTTCTCTGATGCTTAGGAGCAATGTGGCAGAGTGGACAAAGGGCTCCACTTGTAGTCAGAAAAACCTGGGTATAAACTCTACTTCAGATGCTCACTTTGCAACCCTGGGAACATCACAGCATTACTGTGAGAACTAAAGGAGATAATATATGGAAAACACTTAAGTGCCATATAAATGTGAGTTATTGTCATCTCCCACTCTTCTGCTCTCCCAGAACTTATCTATTTACTTTCTCACAAATACACAATACCATTGTCTGACTTCAAGCCTCATGCTGATTCCATTATTTGCAATGGCTTCCCCAAGCTAGTATTGGGTCAGGGCTGGTGGGGTTCTGCCTTATGACATCATCATTCAAAAAGACACCCTTTCTTCCTACAGTAGAGTAGTGATGTCAAACTCTAGAAACAGGGATCATTAATTCATACATAAGGATTCCTGTGAATCACATATTGACTTAATTTTAAAATATAACATCTATGTTTTATATTTTTATTTATTATGATAAATATTTCCCAATTACATTTTAATCTGCTGGGTGTTTGACACCTCTTGTCTAAAGAATACTGGCCTATGTCCTTTTGGAGGTTGGTGGGCAGAACCTGAGAAGTCATCAGCTGGTGGGGAAATGGGCTGCCCTTTCTCTTAGCACACTCTACCTACAGTTAGATTGTCCTCTGTGTTCTAATTGCTCTGAGCCCTCAGTATGGAACTTTCTAAACAGTGGAATGATATGATGAATGCTATTTTAAGAAAATTGGTCTGACAGGATTCTCTTTCTAGATCTCTCTATCTATATGCTATAGATAGAGAGATACATCTATATAAATATAGATACATATATGTGTATGTATGCGTCTATGTATGTAGTAGATTGGTTAGGGGAGGAGAACTAGAGAAAAGGAGACTAGATAGGAGGTTTTTTTGAGTCATACAGACATCGTGTAAAGAACTATCATGGGAGTAGCAATCATGGAATATATCACCAGGAATCTGGTGACTGACTGGATTTATAAATTTTTGATCTTGGGATAATAGTGGTGCTGACTTTGCAGTTAGATGATTTATTCAAATCCCACCTATGACATTCCTTTTATGTCACTGAAAAATTCACTTAACCTCTCTGGGCCTCAGTTTACACAATGAGAGGATTAGATGCACTGTTGGTGGAGTTGTGAACTGATCCAACCACCCTAGAGAGCAATTTGGAACTATGCTTAAAAGGTTATAAAACTATATATCTTTTGATCTAGCAATAGCACTCAGGTCTGGATCCCAAAGAAATTAAAAAAAAAAGGAAAAGGACCTATTTGTATAAAACTATTTATAGCCACTTTTTTTGCAGTGGCAAAGAATTAGAAATTGAGTGAATTCCCATCAATTGCAGAATGGCTGAACAAGTTATTGTATACGATTATGATGGAACACTACTCTGCTGTATGGAATGATGAGCAGGCTGATTTCAGAAAAACCTGGAAAGACTTAAATGAACTCATGCGAAGTGAAGTAAGCAGAACCAAAATATTGTACACAGGAACAGCAATACTATGCGATAAACAATTGTGAATGGCTTAGCTATTCCCAGTAATACAATGATCCAATACAATTTCAAAGGACTCATGATGAAAAATGCTATTCATCTCCAGAGAGAGAACTGGTGGAGTCTGAATGCAGACCAACGGATACTATTTTTCACCTTATTTTTGTTTTCACTTCTGTTTTGTGTGATTGAACATGTATAACCTATATCAATTTGCTTACCGTCTCAGGGAGGTGAGGGAGGGAGAGAATTTGGAACTCATATTTTTTTAACATTAATTTATTTATCATTAGTTTTCGGCATTCACTTCCATAAGTTTTTGAGTTTTAAATTTTCTCTACCTCCTTCCTCTCTCCCTTCCCCATTCAGCATGCAATCTGATACAGATTCTACATATATATTCACATTAAACATTTTTTCACATTAATCATTTTGTAAAGAAGAATTAGAACCAATGAGAGGAACCATCAGAAAGAGAAAACAAAACACACCAGAAGTAAAAAATAGCAAATAGTATGCTTCGATCTGCATTCAAACTCCATAGTTCTTTCTTTGGATGTGGATAGCATTTTCCATCATGAGGCCTTTGGAGATGTCTTAGATCCTTGTATTGCTGAGAAGGGTTAAGTCTATCAATGTTAGTCATTGCACAACGTGGTTGTTACTGTGTACAATGATCTCCTGGTTCTGCTCACCTCACTCAGCATCAGTCCATACAAGTCTTTCTAGGTTTTTCTGAAGTTTGCCTACTTATCATTTCTTATAGCACATTAGTATTCCACTATGTTCATATACCACAACTTGTTCAGTCATTCCCCAATTGATGGGCATTCCCTCAATTTCCAATTCTTTGCCACCACAGAAAGAGCTGCTATAAATATTTTTGTACATGTGGGTCCTTCTCCCATTTGCATGATCTCTTTAGGATTCAGCCGATTAAGTACTATTGGTGGGTCAAAGGGTATGCACATTTTTATGGTCCTTTGGGCATAGTTCCAAATTTCTCTCCAGAATGGTTGGATCAGTTCACAACTCCACCAAAAATGCATTAGTGTTCCAATTTTCCCATATATTCTCCATTCAGCATTTATAATTTTCCTGTTTTGTCATGTTAGCCAATCTGATAGGTGTGATGTGGAACCTCAGAGTTGTTTTGATTTGCATTTCTCTAATCAATAGTGATTTTTTCATATGACTATAGATAGTTTTAATTTCTTCATCTGAAAACTGCCTGTTCATATCCTTTGACCATTTATCAATTGGGGAATGACTTGTATTCTTATAAATTTGACTTAATTCTTTATATATTTTAGAAATGAGGCCTTTATTAGAGACATTGGTTGTAAAAATTCCTTCCCAGTTTTCTGCTTCCCTCCTAACCTTGGTTACATTGGTTTTATTTGTGCAAAAACTTTTTAACTTAATGTAATCAAAATTATCCATTTTGCATTTTATAATGTTCTCTCTCTCTTGTTTGGTCATAAATTCTTTGATTATCCATAAATCTGACAGGTAAACTATTCCTTGCTCTCCCAGTTTGCTTACAGTATCAGCCTTTATATCTAAATAGTGTACCCATTTTTACTTTATTCTGGCAAACTGTAAGATGTTTGTCTATGCCCAGTTTCTGCCATACTATTTTCCAGTTTTCCCAGCAGTTTTTGTCAAACAGTGAGTTCTAATCCCAAAGCTGGAGTCTTTGAGTTTATCAAACAATAAATTATTATAGTCATTGACTACTATGTCTTGTACCTAACCTATTCCACTGATCCACCCCTCTATTTCTTAGCCAGTAGTTTTGATGATTGCTGCCTTATAATACAATTTAAGATCTGGTATTGCTAGGTCACCTTCTCTAGCATTTCTTTTCATTAGTTCCCTTGATATTCTGGAACTTTTGTTCTTCCATATGAATTCTGTTATATTTTTTGGTAGTTTGATTGGTAGGGCACTGAATAAATAAATTAGAATTGTCATTTTTATTATATTAGCTTGGCCTACTCATGAGCAACTGATGTTTTTCTAATTACTTAGATCTGACTTTATTTGTGTGAAAAGTGTTTTGTAATTGTGTTCATGCAGTTCCTGGGTTTGTTTCAGCAGATAGACTCCCAAATATTTTATAATGTCTACAGTAACTTTAAATGGAATTTCTCTATCTCTTGCTGTTGGGCTTTGTTAGTAATATATAGAAGTGCTGATGATTTATGTGGGTTTATTTTATATCCTGCAACTCTGCTAAAGTTGTTTATTATTTCAAGTAGTTGATTCTCTTGATTCTCTAGGTATATCATCTGCGAAGAGTGATAGCTTTCTTTCTTCTTTGCCTATTCTAATTCCTTCAACTTCTTTTTCTTCTCTTATTGCTAATGCTTACATTTCTAGTACCATATGGAATAACAGGGGTGATAAGGAATTTGAGTTTGTTTTTTCTTAAATGAATGTCAAAAATTGTCTTTACATGTATTTGGGGAAAAACATTGAGAAGATTAGAGTATAAGGCTGCTAAGATCCCTACAAGTTCTAAATTTATGATCTTATGAAATAGAGTTATCAAGTAGAAGAATCCATTTTAGAAGGCAGAGAAGGAGAGAGATAATTAATTCAATTTGGTATGTTTTGAGTGTGACGTTACAGTATATAGGTGTTTTCTAAGCTGTTGGAGATAGAGAACTAAAGGTTAGCAAGATCGAAGGTAAAGGTAAAGAATAGAGCCACAGAATTTCTGAGGAACCATAGAAACCATTTAGTTCAAGTCACACATAGTAAAAAATCCCCTCTACAGCATACCTGATAAATGGTCATTATCAGATCTTTCTGTGAAGACCTCTAGTGAGGGAGAGTCCATTATCTCTAGAGTAGCACTTTCCATTTCTGAATACTCCTGATTATTAAGGAGTTTTTCCTTACATTGAGCTTAAGGTTCTTTTTGTAACAGCATTAGAAACGACAGCTAAAACAATTAGAAAGGAAAAAGTAGAGATAGAGAAGCCCAGAGAACCTATATCTGAGATTTGAGAACTCTAACAGTTTGGGGGTAAGAGGGGTTAATGTTTTAGGAAGAAAACCAGGAAATTGTGTCATGGAAGTCAAGGGTAGAGAGTTTCATGAAAGATAATTAGCTGTGTCATATGCACTGCAGAGAGGTTAAGGAGAATGAATTCACTGAATTTTGTTTCATGAGAGTGGTGGGGGTGGAAGCATTGAGGAAGTGGAAAGAGTGAATGTAGATTACTCATTCAGAAAGTCTGGCAGTGAAAAAAAAGATAAACAGCTAAAGGAGGGCAAGTAAAGACTTGTTTCAGGATGTGAGAGACCTAGATGTTTAATGATGGAGAAGAAAAGGCCAGGACAACTTGAGAGATTGAACATGCAAGGGAGGAAGGGATTTTTGTTCATTTCTGATCAATTCCAACGTCTTAAACTTATGATGCATGCATATCTTCTACTTTATAAATCTTTAGTGTGGAAGAGTTTAGTGCAGAAAAACAGGGAAATTAAGGATAGAACCCTTTTGATTATGAAAAAAAAAATAAAGATTCACCTGCTTCAACAAGATCCACTATATGAAAATCTGAATTTACAAAACAGATAGTAGACAATTATTCACATCACAAAAGGATAATTCCTAATAAAGCATTCTGTGCTACATTCCTTCCCATGCCTATCTCTCTGAATATATTTAATATGTGATTGATACATACTTGGCTGTCCCCCATGCCTGGCTCCTGGCTTAAACTATCAACTCCCCTTCTGCAAGAAGCCTTTCCCTGGGCACAAAGAGGTAATTAACTTGCCTAGGATCACTCAACCCAGGTGTTAAAGGCAGCATTTGAGCCAAAGTTTACTTTATCCACTGTGCCAGGCTGTTTCTGAATCACTTTTTGCTACGTAAAACAAGGTAGATCTTTAATGAAATGCATAGGCACCCACAAATATAAGAAATTCTTTCTAGGTAAGGGAAAGTAAATGTTCTGATTAACCTTTTTTTTCTTTTTTTTTGCATGACTTGATGATAAAGTTAAAGCAAGATATGCATCCTTGGCTTAGCTAAAACTGGCTTGGTAGCTAGTTAGATGAGATGGCAGTTATAGAAATTGAGTCACAGTAAGAAATGGAGTTCTTACTACTAGGAAATCACAAGGAAATTGTTTGATCAATGATTCTTACAAAACAACAAAGCAAACCACAGACTGTAAGAGTTTTTTTTTTCCTTCTACCAGAGAACCAACAAGTGTTTGCCCAACATCTGTTGAAGGCCTTAGATGAGGGCAACACATTACCTCTCAAGATAGCCCATGCTACTTACTTTTGGATAATTCTAACTATTAGGAAGTCTAAATCTTCCTTTTTATAACCCTTATTCATTATATATAGATCTTCCCCATAGAGCCAAACAAAACAAGCCTATAACTTCTTCTATGTACATAACAGTCCTTAGCATGTTATCATAATTACTCTACATCTTTCCTTTGACTAAGAGAAAAATGAGGGCATTTATCTAACTATAAGTTTCTTTAAATCTTCTTTTCTGAGGAAAACAAGGTATTTTCACTAGACACATTATTCATATCCCTCTAACTATATATGAAGGAAGGACTTGGGTGGCTAGCCAAGGATGCCACAAGGTAGAAAGGGAAAGGCTAGGTTAGTCTTAAAAGCAGCTTCCTGCACTAGAATTCTATTTGTCCAGGAACATGTTTACTTTATCCAACCCACTACCCACATAACAAATCCCATCTACAGCATCCTGACACGGAATCATCTACCTCCTGCTCAAGATCTCTAGGAAGGGACAAGTTATTAGTTCCTTGAGGCAGCCCATTCTATTTCTCCTTTTACATTGATCAGAAATCTGCCTCCTTTCCATTGCTCTATTGCATGAGACTGCTGACAAACCAGAACTGAATTTTTTTACCTTGCCCTTTGGGGCTATGCAGAAAAAAACATCCAATCCCTGCATCCTCCATCCCTACATAAAAATTGTAGTGGCACAAATTTAATCTAAGTGAGGTGGATCAAGGGAGTCCCTGATTAAATTGAAGAGTCCTCCAATCAAACTGATGGGACACATGAAATTTCTAATGATTGGCTGAAGGAAGAATAAGCCACTTTTCTTTAAAGCCTATATAAAAAAGCTTATCTTATTGAAAACAACTATCCTATTTGTTCCTGTTCCCCAAGCCTTTGGGAGATTTCCTTTTGGTTTTTAATTCATCTCTTTCATATGTCCTATTCTTTCACCCTCCAATCCTAAGTTGATGATAGTAACAACAATAATAAACTCATTCATAAAAACAGTATATGGTTTACAAGCATTTTCTTCATCACAACACCATGAGGTTCAGACTGCCAATTATCATTATCACCTTGTTAACAGGTAAGAAATGAGTCCACAGAGGCTGAACGACTTTCTCATTGTCACACAACTGATTGTTTCAGAGCTGGAATTTAGAGCTTGAAACCATCATAACCTGGGGAAGGTACCCCCAACATTTTTGTGAGGAAATGTTACTCCTACCTTAATGACCTGCTTGATGCCATTAATGGTGATATTCATGAAGGACTTTAGCATACTGACATCATTTAGGGAGTCTGCATAACGTACACACATGAATAGGATATGAGCTGGCAGGCCTGGAATCATATTCACAACCACACCACGTGGCTTTAGATCTAGGGGGTGAAGGAGGGAAGAAAAATAAAATTACAAAGTGTTAATTCAGCTAGTTATATTTGTTTCAAATAATGGTTGCTCTAATTTCTTCTAATGTGACTGACCGCAAGTGGGTTTGGTGTGTTTTGCCCTGCTTAGAGTCCTGCCTTATTCTAGACATGGGTGCCATTCTTGTCTACATGTCCCCTATGCACCACAAATTCCATCAATTTAAGGCCTGAGCAGGAGTCTGAAGTCCTAGCTCATCCCACCTTCTCTCAGACTACATTTTTTCAGAAGGAGGGAGGTACACCAAATCAGCAGTGACCACCATGAGTATTTACATCACATGTGAAACTCCTAGGTAAGATTTGTTCCTTAGACCATCTTTGTTTCTGACTAGATTTAGTCCCATGGCCAGCTGGGGGGAAGGAAGAAGGAGAGAGAAAAAACTAAAAGGGTAGAGAGGAAAGAATGTAAAGATCTCTTTGGTCATCAATCCCTGGTCATTATGGTTTTTGCCTAATATCTAAATTCCTGAGCCTAATGGGAACATCCCAAGTGTCCAAGAAAGATACCAAGAATGAGGTTTTGCACCAGCTTGGCTTCATCTTCCTTCTTATACTCCATCATTCCGATGTACTCTTTGGGTTCTGAAGAAGCATGTACCTCATTGGCTGAAAATAAAATCCCACAGTCAGAAAAGCACACAAGTCTAGTGCCAGATAGTATATTCAAAAGCTAAATGAATGGAGACTACTCCCACCTGCCCCATTGTGGCTTCCTGGGATGTGGACACCCTCTAGCTTTCAGAGAGTCAAGGGCAGAAGCTTGAGGGAAGACCATAGTTAAGGAAAGGAGAATCACAGATTTAGAACACCTCAGAGGGAATCTAATTCAACTCATTCCTTAATAAAAAAGGACCAGAAAAGCTAGCAAATGAAATGGGAGAAGAGAGGGAGAATAAAGGAAAGTCAGATACCACAGGGAAAAAAAAACAGTTCTGGGTTGTCAGCAATGTCTCATGCAGTAGAGGGGTCATAAGAATGAAGGACAAGAAAAGGCCATTGGATAGTTGATCAGTCCTTTCCACACTGTGCACATCTGAGGAGGAAAACTTAATTATGTTGGGCAGCCAATATTCAGGATGAAATATCCATTTCCTTGATTTCTCCACCTCCCTCTAATTACCTTTCTTGGAAGGCAGTCTCTGTGAATATGGATGTGGGCATAAGAGATTAAAGATGAAATTCAGATCAGTCAATTTTAGTCCCTGTTCATTTCTATGGTTTAAAAAAAATAGTTTGATAGAGGAAGAGGTCAAAATCATTATGTGGTTGTCTTTATAAACTGGCCAATTGGGTATCTACAGATATAGTAGGTCCTGAGGGGTGCCGGGTAGGATTGTCTCTCTTACATATTTCCCTTCCAGACTATAAGTGTTGGAAAATCTATCATTAAAAATATATTCCTTTGAGTTTTGAAGCCATTTTGGGTTTCAAGAGTTACATTTGTTATTCACTCATGTCTAACTCTTCTTGATCCCATTTGGGGTTTTCTTGGCAAAGATACTGGAATGGTTTGCCATTTCCTTCTCCAGTGGATTAAGGCAAATGACTTGCCCAGTCATTAAAATGCAAATACAAAAGAAGGTCTCATTTCTTTGCTGACACTATTAGGAGATTTACTGACAGCTAGCTGAGAGGTAGGTTCCACTGAAAATGAGAAAGTAAATCTCTCTCTCTCTCTTACCTTTCTCATTTGTCTTGGTTAGAGTCTTGATTCGATCTTGCAGCTTTTTAATCATTCTATCCTTCATGTCTAACTCTTCCTCAAGATCCTGTAACAACAAAAGGAAATTGGGTTATAAACTCATTTTTTTTTCAAAGAATGTGGCTTCCTTTGACATAAAATGTTACATACCAATGCCTGCTGGGCTCAGCTGGTAGAACTTACACAACTCTTTGAGTTTGAAACACAGATTCATCTTCACTTATTCCACCAGTTCTGGCATGAATAAGCTCAAGGGCAGTATAAGCCTTCACAAGGTATTGATAAACATACTTGAGAATATCCTCCCTCTTCATGATAAAATGAGGGGAGGAGACCAAACATGACATAAGCTCTAGCTGTACTCCATACCTCTCTCCATCTGCATTCACAACATTCACTCTCATCACACCCTGAGCTCACCATAAGGGATAGGTCAGCCAAATCAATGCAACCCTATTTCCACTATATGGTTCCCCTAAATACTTTAGTGGAAGTACTGATGTTGTCAATCCCCTTTTCATTCAGTTATTACCTCTTGCAGTCTTTGCACCTTATATGTATTGCCAACCTTCCACAGTTTGTTCTAAGAAAAACAAATGAAATAGGTTGTGCATCCATGTTTTCTCTCAAGCTGGTGACATGCATTGCATGGGTATTACAGTCCAGAACTGGCTCCATTTGGGAGTTGGGGTGCCCAGTTTATATACTTTTTCAACAAGGGCTGATATCACCCCACCTCCTGACAGAGGAAATAACTTTTCTATCAGATCACTCCTCCACCCCCCTATCATACCAGACCACTCCCAACCTTGGGCTGTCCAGGCAGAAGAATCTGTCTCCACTCAAGCCTGAGCAGAACACAATGGAGCTTTCATACCTTTGATAAAAAGCAATTCAAGCTTGGGTTTGGGGTCGGATCAGGGTAAGACTCAATGCAATCTCATTATCAGTAATGTCCTTGTGAAGAATTTTAGAGAATGGGACTGGGGGTAGAGCTCTGAATCTCCAAGATAAAAATTATTTTTCACAGTATCCCAGGGAGGAATTCCTTTGGGAAAGAAAAAAAGCACTCAGAGATCTAGAGAGGAAGGATGTACTATGATCTTGGTTCATATCTCTCCAGTGCTTACACAGCTTTGGCAACATGAGTACAGTGAGCAGAGATAGCAGTGGCGGAACCCTATCTCGTTACTCCCTGTGTGACTTTAGGGCAAGTCACTTAAACTCTCTGGGTCTCAGTTTGCTTATCTGTAAAATGGAGAGGTCACAGCAGATGACCTCTATGACCCCTTCCAGCTCTGAATTTATGATCCTAGGTTGGGCAACAAATTACCTTTACTCTTTGCCACCTCAAAGTATTCCATTTCCCATGCTATACTGATAAAAAGAGTTAAGATTCAGTTGTGGTCATGAAATTTCTCTTACGTGTTTTCTACTGTTGAAAAATAGGATTTGTTCACATTGGTCTAGGAGCAATTTGAGAGCTGATGTTTCCCTGGCTCAATGATTGCTTCCTGGACAGTATTTGTTACTCTCATTTAGAAGGGGGCTAAATGACCTTCTCAGACTTGGCTACCCTTACTGGGAGACAGGTACCTTTAAGACAGAAGGATACAGAAATTATGGATACTCTCCAACCACTATGAGAATCACTGACAGAGAACACCCTACACATACTCACAAAGATATAGACACACAAACACAGACACAGATATAAGGCACTTATAGAAAAACCAAACCCACTATGCATATTCTCTCTTATATCTTCACATCCAAATAGAAAACCATCAAAATATACATACATATATATATAGACACACACCAGTACACACAGTGCAGTGTGATGGAGAAGAGAGAGCTCTCAGTATGGAGTTAATTGTCCTAGGGTTGAATTCTGGTTCTGCTATTTACTACCTCTGTGACCTTGGGGGGGAATCATTACCACCCTCCCCCTCAGGCTTCAGTTTCTTCATTTATAAAATGAGAAAGCCGAACTAAATGATACCTAAAAAAAGCTATGCCAATGTAGAGTGATCAGGATGTTGATCCAAATATTCTCTTCCCTTTTAAAAACACAGGATGCACACAGGATACACACATACACTACACCCACAGAAGGCGCCGTAAAATACCTATGAATGGACACTCTTGACAGAATGCTAGGTATCCTTTAGAGGGAATCCAGTAAGCAGCTTCATTTTATTTGTGGTAGAGGGCTGGCTCTGATACACTGGCTAGCTGCTAGTGAGGTTCTACCCCTCCATGTCAGGATCATCTAGGATAGGGCTGTACTGGAGCGGGCTAGAGCCGACTATTAATGTTTCAGCATCAGCATTTGCACCTTGGTAATTGGCACACTAAAGATCAGGTCTTGATTCCCTGTTTTGCTGGCTGTCTACACTTGAGGGAGTGATGGAGAAAATATTAATAATGCAGATTAAGCTTAAAACGTTTGTCATGGCACATTTTTTCTCCTAAGAGAGTTGGTTGTTAAATATTTACCAGCACTCCCCTGACTTATAGTCTTAACTCACCTATACCTACAGCCTCCAGGAGGGCTTTAAGACTGGAGTCTATGAATATGTATGTAAGAGAAAATACAGGGGAAAGAAATGCTTTAGGGACCTGATACCATAAAATGTGCTTACTTCTTTGGTGGACCAGAATTAGGATTGTATGTGGGACAGCTTATTCTAAGTAGACACTAAAAATCACAGAATGCAATAGATTATAGAGGTCATTTGACCAATCACATTTTATAGATTAGGAAAATGAGGACCAGAGGCCTGTTCATGGTCACAGAGCTAATTGCTGGCAGGACTTGGAACAGAAAATAGGTTTCCCTTGCTCCCAAATTCAGTGTTCTTTTCACCCTATCACACCACTTTTATTCACTTCAATCTATCCATCTCTTCACCTATAGCAGGGGTTGTTAGCCTTTTTTTGTGTGTCATGGAACCCTTTGGAAGTCTGAAGCCTATGAATATGGTTTTGGATTCATAAAATCATGTTTTTAAATGTGTTAAATAAAATACATAAGACTACAAAGGAAGTCAAAGATTAATAGGAATAAAGATGTAATTTTTCTCCATCTGGGCCAAGGTCTCACTGGAATCTATATATACCTCTCTCTCCATTAAGAAACTCTGAAATTTTGTAGAAGTCTTGCTTTCTGTCTCGCCACACCAAGGCATTCTCATCCTTGGACTTTAGGTCCAGTAATTTGCCATATTAAAAAAAGCATGATTCTCCCTGTGTACGGATGTTAAATCTCACATTGAAAAAATGCTAACAGTTCTTACCCTATTTTCCATATTGAGACGAGTTGCTTCCTGCTTGAGACTGCTCTTGACTTCACTTTCTGTTTCATATTTTTTCTTCAAGTGATCACTGGCTTCTTGCATTTCCTGAATGGTACCAATCAACTTCTCTTTTTCTTTGGTGTGTATTTCATTCTGGACTTCCATGGTTCTAAGGAAAAGGGGACTTGTAATGTCAGACCATCATGGTGAGCCTACTTACTGACAGATCCATAACTGACTTTTACCCTTATGGAAAAGTCCTTCTGATGCTCTACTTAAAAAGCAGAACTATGGCCTGAAACTGAGAGTAGGAAAGGAAGAACCTGAGAGAATTTGGGTAAAAATTTGTTTTATTTCCTTGCCCCTTTCTTGTAACTATCTGTCCTCCACAGTCCCCCTTCCCAACTATTTCTGATTACTAACCCTAATTATCATCACTGTAATCAGGCAGACAACTAGGATTGAAGTGCCTGCTATGGTCCAGGCATGGTGCTAAGCACTGGGTATACAAAGAAAGGCAAAAAATAGTCCCTGCTATCAAGGAGGACACAGTCTAATGAAGAAGACAACATGCAAGTGACTATAATAAAGATATTACAGGATAAATTTGAGAAAATCTCAGGGGAAGACACTACGATTAAGGATGACTGGGAAAGGTTTACTGCAGGAGGTAAGACTTGAAGGAAGTCAAAGAAACTGGGAGGCAGAGATGAGGAAGGAGAGTATTCTAGGCATGCGGGACAGCCAGTGCAAACACATGGAGTTGGGAGATGGAATATTATGGGGCAGTAAGATTTAAGATGACTGGAAAGGCCAGAAGGGAGCAGATTATGAAGAGTTTTAAAAGCCCAACAGAAGGCATTCTATATTTTTATAACTGTAATTACTTTTATTCCCTGGGATCAGTTCAATTCAGCAAATACTTATCAAGCATCTTCTGCGTGCAAGGCAGAGAATTCAGAATGGAAGACGAAGGTAACAAAAGAAGAACAAGTGAAGAAGAGAGGTGAAAGAATATCTGAGTATGGTACTCTGACAGCTAAAAAGAGGGGGTGTTATTTAGGTCCTCAGAGAGAGAGGGTCAGAATGGTGGTATCTCACTCCTTCCCATGTTAATTCAAGTCCTGGTTTGGTTCTAATCTTGCTAGTGGAGTCATATGTGAAGAAAACTTCTTTCCTGGGAAATAATTTCATTTATTTCACTTGGAAAATTATTGAGTTTTGCTTACCATTTCAGGGAGGGGGAGGGTAGAAGTGAGAGAATTTGGAACTGAATTTTTTTTAAATTAATATTAAAAATTGTTTCTACACGTAATCAAGAAGAAAAGTATTATTAAAGGAAAATTATTGGTTCACATATTGAGCATCCAATACAAAGTGTTGTACACATGGGACTCCAGCAGAGGGCCATTTCACTTCTTTATTAGCAACATACAGCTCTTCTGGTGTAGCATAAGATCACAAATTTAGATAATGCCCCGGATCTCAATCTTAGTGTCCCTTGGAAATTCTGCTCTTTTTCCACCTATTTCAGTGAGGAAAAATTACATGATGACAGGACTTACCTCCTTTGTGTTCCTTCCTCTTCCCGACTGCTATGTAACTGATTAGATAGTTCTTCTATTTTTCCTATGATGAGAAGAATTTTAGTTCTTTCATTTTGGACATTGGCAACTAATACTTTTTAAAACTTCTAATCAGACCCCCATTAGTTTTATTTGAGAAATATTCAATATTCGCCCAAGCTTTTCCATTTCTTATGTATTTAGTATTTACAAGATAATCGTTAAACAATTATGAACTCTGCAAATGATGACTGTCTTTTCAAGTCAGTCTTTATGTGCCCATTATAAGGAAAGGAATCTTGTTTTTTGACTCATCTTTTAACCATGCCTGCACATGAATAGCAACTGTTTCTGATAGCTTCAAACCCCAAACACAGACACATTCATGATGATGTACAGACATTATCTTTAAATTCATAAGTCTGGTTAATGTCATTGCAGCTAACTAAAAATTTCCTTTCCATTTCTGTTTCCATGAAGTCTTCCCTGATTTATGCAGCTAGAAGTGAATCTTCCTTCCCTAAATATTTGTACCTCTTTGTTGGACCTCTTCTGTCCATTTTTCATATTATGTCTTAAATTATGGTAATTTGTGCACATTTCTTATCTCTACTAAACCACGAGCTCTGCAAAGCATAGGACTATATCCTGTTTTCATCTTTGTGTTTTTCTAAGCACCGTGCCTTTATCAACACAAAGTACCTAATGAATATTTGTTTGATTTAATAATAGCCAAAGAACATAAATCTCACAAAGAATTAACAAGAAGGAACTTTTATCCTGGACCAGATTTCGGCCAATAACTGACTCCTGAAGAAGAAATGATGGAAAACTTAGAAAGAGATCAAGTGACCATATCCTAGAATAGTAGAATAGAAGAAGGGGAACATAGAGCATAGTTTTACACTAATCTTTATATTAGGAAATGAGAGTTTATAGAGTTCAGAGAAAGCACTGGTAGGACCTCATGTTCCAAAATACTATAGGGGATGTCTTCCCATGAGAAGGATGGGGGTGCTGTTAAGAATGAAATTCTGATGACACAAACACAAATGAATCCATTAAGGAAAAAAAGTAGGTGTCCCAAAATATTAATATAGTCACACAGAGAACTCATCAATGAACTAAGATTTTTAAGAGTCTTGTTTAGAAAAGAGAAGGCCAATTAACTGAGGAAGGATTCAAAAGAATGACAGAACCTGTAAGAATGTTAAGAATTCTAAAGCCCAGAACAAGCTGAGACTTGCCTTTGCTGATAGAGAGAACAAAAAATATCATTTATTTAAAAGCTTTTTGGGGGATAAGGGGAAGATCAAAGAAGGAAGAGGACTGTTGCTTAGGTAGGATAGGATTAAGATAATTATAAAGAGGAACAGGAACATTTCTTAATTTGTTTTTATTTTCCCTGTGAAGAAAAACTCTTAGACTAAGAAATATAGAAAAAAATACTTAAGCGATACTTGGAACTCCAGATAACTGTGGAGATAGTTATGAGGAGAAAAAGGAGAAGGTGGGGGAGAAAACAAGCATTAATATTGCATCTGCTCTGTGTCAGGCACTATGCTACACTTTTCATATATCCCATGTAATCCTCACAACCCTGAGGCAAGGAGAAGTTAAGTGATTTGTCCAGCGTCACACAGCTAGTAAGTGTTTGAGTCTAGATTTGATCACAGGTGTTCCTGACTCCAGGCTTAATCTACTGTGCCACCTAGTTGCCTCTCTTTAAATAGATATGTAGCTGCTCTCATTAAGTTCCATTTACCAGACTCAAAAAACAACAGAATACCAAAAAAAATTACAGATGAGATTGCTGGATTATGGTCAATTGATTTCTGAAAAACCATAGAGAAGGGGACACTTACTACTTGTGTGACTTGGGGCAAATCACTTAACCTTGTTTGCCTTAGTTTCTTTATCTGTAAAATGAACTGGAGAAGGAAATGGCAAACCATTCCAGTATCTTTGCCAAGAAAACCCCAAATGTTGTGATGTAGAGTCAAACACAACTGAAACGATTCCGCAACAACTTCATAGTCTTGGGCCATCTGTGAGAGGAGAGCAATGAGTCCCACTTGGCCAAAACCCCGGCATGAAGGGTTCTGAGCTCAGGGGCAGGCCCCACTGTTCAACAATTCAACTGCATATGTACTGGATGAGGAGGCATTCAAAAGGTCTGCGAGTTATAGCAGATGCAAACGCAATAGGAATCTCACTTCCGTGACATGGAAGCCAAAGAAGTTACTAAGCTTTCATGCTTCACAGAGCCATGATGGAAGGAAGGAAGGAAAGGAGGGAGAAAAGGAGGAGCACAGAGAGGGAACAGGAAAAGAAAGGAGAAATGGGGGCTTTTAGCCTAGAGACGACAGACTTGGCAGACAGTGTTTAGGGGGGAAGGTTAGCAACATTATCTTCAAGTATCTGAAGAAGAAAGACTAATTTTGCTTGGTGCCAGAGAGCAGAACAAGGAATAATAGTTGTATGTGGCTTAATATAAAGAAAATAGTGAAAATGTCCAAGAGTAGCCTGGCTGCCTCACGAGGTAATACGTTCTTTTTCATAGGCAGTCTTCAGGTGGAAGCTAAAGGATCGCTTGTCAGAGAGACTGAAGCCAGTCATGCACCTGCTCAGGGATAGGATGGGACCTAGGAGATCCTTTCTACCTCTGATATTCAATATTTCCATGAGTAAAAGACTATTTTTCTACTTTGTCTAATAACAAAGGTAGAGAAATTGTAATGTTAGAAATTGTGAAAAGCAATAAGCATGACAACATGTTGCATTTTTCTGTAGGTAACCACTGAGTGTATGGAGTAAACAGAATGTATGGAGAAAATGAAGCTGAAATGTGATAGAGTGCATAGGGTTAGGATCAGAAAGAATTCTTCGGTTCTATTCCCTTGAATTTTCTGTAAGTCAGAAGCTCGTACAAATTATGGTTTAAGTTGGAAAACTAATGTAAGTCTTGAAGATGTTGTTCCTTTATCAGTCATCAGCCAATCAATAAGCATATATTAACTATTCACTATATGTTAGGTATTGTGCTATGAAATAAGATACAAAGAAAGGCAAAAAAAAAATCCAAAACAGTCCTTGCCCTCAGGAAGCTTATATTTTAATGGGGGTGACAACATGTAAATTAGTAGGTATAATCAAGATACACACAGAGTAAATGGAAGGCAACTTTAGAGAGGTGAGTTCTGGTAAATTTGGGGTGGGGTGGACAGGCAAAGGCCTCCAGCAGTGTTATTTGAACTAAGTTATAAAGGAAACCAGGAATTCTAAGAGTTGGAGATGAGGGTGGAGAGGTTCCAGGTATGGGAGGGAGATAGCTAGTGCAAAGACAGAGAGATGGGGAGATGGAGTGTCATGTTTGAGAAATAGAAAATAAACCAGATTATTGTGTGCATGGAGGCAAAAATGATTAAGAAGATTGGAAAGGGAGGAAGGGTCCAGGTTTTGAAGAGCTTTAAAGGATTTATCCCCTCGGTAATTCTTATTCACGTAAGAATGTCAGAGTTTCAAGAAATACAGTTCAAAACCACTGTATTGGGACTCCACTGTAAACCATAGAATGTCAGAACTAGGAGGAACCATAGACATAATCTAGTCCAACCTCTTCCTTTTACAAAAGAGAAACTGAGCTCTAGAGGGGTCAAGTGACCCATCTAATCAACCAAGGTCATAGTCGGTAGCAAATTTGGAGTTAGAACTCAGCCTATTGACTCACAGTTCAGTACTCTCTCCCCACACCTCATTTCACACTGCCTCTCAGATTAAAAAACACACAAATTCAAGTGTTCCATTCTTATTTCTTCTCCTGCATAATCCATGCAATTAAATTTTATTAATAAATATTTGAGTGTCTATTCTATTATGTAGTAAACTTCTTGAGGACAGGAAATTCTGATTTTTAAAAAATCTTTGTATCTCTGACACTTAACCCAGTGCCTTGTACCTGCTTAATAAATTATTTTAAAATTAAATTGCCTCTTATGTTCCTAGCCCATCCTTTGCCCTGGTTTGTCACTCACCTATATCTACCCACCCCCCTAAAACCCCTATATTTTTATAGTTTCTTTTTAATTTTCAAGGCTTTGGAAATTAATGTTTCAGTACATTGCATCAAAGTTACCTCTCATTTTTTCAGTCTGTTCAGTTAGACGGATTTCAAGATCCTGTTTCTGCTTCTCAAGTTCTGAAATCTGCTGTTTAAAGTCTGGAATCATCTTCACAGAACGATAAGGAATGATCATTAGAATAACTGATGCAATTAATTAGGCAGTAAAAGCATAAATAAATGCCCATTATTCTGGAAGAAAATTCAGGAGAATTTCAAGTTCTTTATGCAACTTAATTAAATTATTTCATTTGGGCAGTCATTTACATTTCTACTCTGCCCTAGACCACTGGGGAAAAAAAGCCACAGGAAAATAATAATGTTTTATAGGGTAGCAGTTCTCAATTGTTTTTCATCTCCATCATACCCTTGATGGTTTCTTTGATGTATTGTGTACCACATGCCTTCATAGAAGGAAGGAAGCTAAAACTGGAGGGAGAAAATTCATTTACCAAGGGAAAAGGGACTTGTGGGATTTTTTCTATATGATGTTCAAGGGGTAGGGATTAAAGTAATAATGCTTTACTAGGAATGAGAAATATTTTAAATTGAGGAAATCAAATGGAGGTACCCTCTTCTCCTTCCCATCACCCCAAAAGCATGAGGACTAGTCTATGAAGTTCCCTAGAAATTCACCAAAGAAATCCATTTTGAGAACCCAATGGAAGATCAGGGGAAGCTTTCTGGAGGAAGTGTCAAGGAGAACATCCTAGACATAGGACACAGCCTGAGCAAAGGTACAAATGCTGGAGAATACAATTCATGCTTAGAGGGCAGAGCAATCCAGTTTGGTTAGAGTATCTACTATGTTCAAGGTATTGTACTTACATAAAAATTTTTTTTTAAATAACAGTTCCTGCCCTCAAGAGTGTATGACCTCCTACAGCCACCTTCTGAATCCATTATTCACTAAGGTGAAGGTCCTGGAGTCAGATGTTCCACATTTTGAGAATCCTTCATTGTCAATGAAGGCAATCCTACATCTGGCAATGAAGAGTACCACACTACCACTATCCATACCTATAGTTGGGGGACTTCAATACATGACAACTTCCTGCCAAAGTGAGGCGAGTGGAAAAATTTTTCTTTCTTTTGGCCTATTGCAAATGTATGCATTCACACCATATTCACTACTGGGCAGCCTTCCTGGCCAAGCCTGGCTTTGTAAATTACTTGTGTGAACAGGTATTTGGGTCTTGCTGTATATACTTTCTGACATCACCTGTACAAACTGAACATTTTAGTCTCGTACCGAGGACACATTTTACACACAATCACATGATCAGGGAGTTGAAGGGATTTCTAGAAGCCATCTAGTCCAAGCTGTACATGGACAGGAGTCCCTCTGAAACACCGTCTCACCCAGTTAACATCACCATGAGAAAGTACCCACTTGGGGTCACTTACCTTATGTTGGAAATCACATACAACCATACTGCTAGTGACATAATCTTTTCTTTCTCAACCAAATTCCTAATCCTGGGATGTTTTGTTGTGGTTTAAATTTTTTTGTGTGTGGAGTGCCCCTTCATCCTGCTATGCCAATACTTCAAATAGGTACTTTTCTCCTCTGACAAGACCTAACCCCTAAAGAAATACTTCCCTGCCTAGGAATAGTCATCTATCTTGTGAGTATCAGCTGATAGACCTAGAATAGTAGTCTTTTTGCCTCTTTTTGTATCCCTAGCACTTAGCACAGTGCTTGCCACAGAACAGATGCTTAATAAATGTTTATTAATTGATAGCCCCTGCAACAACATCCTCCGGGATGCCCAAGGCCATTGGTTTCATCCCCAGCTGCCTACTTGCAGGCATCCATAGTGAAGTGGAGATTACAGTAGGTTAGAGAGATAGCTGTGGGAGAGGGATGGGCTCACTTCCAACCACCTTCCCAAATGATCTTTTCTTTCAGTCACATTCATTCACTCTAAGCTTTATATAAGCAACTGAATGCCTACTGTGTGTGTTAATCATGCAAGGAACCAAAGATAACTTGAGAAGAAATGACACTGCTGTTGTATACAAAGAGTTTACCAAATAAAGCTATAGACAAAATGATGAAAGCATGGATGACCAAATTCAACTTTGATATAAAAGGTTTATGTATTAGAAAGTAACTCTGGATAAAGACATTAAAGGATGAACAAAAGAACATTTCCTTTTCTGAAATCTCTTATCCTCTGCAGAGTACGTCGCTTTACTTAACTGTGTCACCCAAACATCCTGCAATACCAGGTTTTCAAATCCTAGTGACACTTTTCTATTGGGACTAAGCTTGCACTGCAGACTCGTGAACAGTTCCATTCTCCCATGTAACACACACACACACACACACACACACACACACATCCACACACCATCTTTATTCCTGGACACTCTCTACCTCTCAAGCACCTGTCTTCATATCCTCCTCTTCTCACTATGGATCTCCTTTATGAGGCACTCACTTCCCATCTGAGATAGTCTTCCACATCCTGTGACTCACTTGAAGTGGATATTGCTCTAAGACACAGACATGAGTGCCAGAATGAGAAGACTTGGGAGGTATTACACGCTTCACTGTGGACAAGTCATTTAACCATTCAGGCTGAATTTCCTAATTTGTAAGAATCAGGAAAGTAATGTTTGCGTAGCATTGCAGGCTTCACCACTTACTACCTGTTACTATGGACAAATCATTTAATCTCTCTCAGACTCACTTTCCTAATCTGTCAAAATAAGGATAGTAATGACTGCATTGCCCATGCCACAGGGTTGTTGGAAGGAAAGTGCTTTGCAAACTCTAAAGGGATATATAAGCACATATTATTATTGTACGTATAAGACATAGAGTTGTCATACAGATCACCAGATCTCCCCTCTTCAACCATTTATCCTCAGATTGCTGTATGTGCTTTGCCTTTAAAACATTCACCTCAGAATGTTTTTTGGCAACCTTGGGACATGCTGTTCCATTAGACACTGCCTACCAAAATCACTCTCCCCCTCATTTTCCTGCTACATTCCATCCTATTTGTTTTCCTAATATTTTGTCAATTTTGTGGGGCTTATTACTAGTGTTAAACATATGAAAAAAGAAATCATCATATACTTTGTTCTACCCCCCCCCATTTTTGTGCAGTGGAATAAGGTTGTGTAAAACACATTCTCTGGGAACTGAAGTACTCACTAACCAAAGGTTAATTACTTTTTCTGACCCAATTGTTTAGTTTCTTGCAAAAGGTAATTTATGTCAAGTACTTTATTTCTGAGAGTCTGGGGCCACAATGACATTAATGCAGCTGAGCAAGTAGGGATCATAGCCAGTAGTACAACAATACTATCAAAAAATTCAGTCCGAGGCGGAGAATTTGCATGAGACAATCTGTAATTTGCTAATGCCTTAGCATTATCTAATTACCTCTGCACTGTCTTCACCATCTCTGACTCGGACTACTGCTCTGACATCCGTTTTGTGCCTATTGCCTAGAGACTATATTTTGTGTCACTCATAGATTAACATTCTGGCTTTATCACAGCATGGAATTCTGGTTACTGTTTGCACCATACTCTTTTCCTCCAATCTGTAAGGTACGATTTTTTCCTATGGCCAATTAATTACCCTTGGTCACTAACATATTATGGCCCCATTCCACGGACCCAATACCAAGACACTTATTTTATTCCACCATAGAACAGGAAGAAATGACAGCATGGATGATCAATGATGATGTTACTATACCATGTTTTCAGATGTCAGTCTGGTAACTTCATGACGGATACTGTCATTGATGTCATTTTCTTCCCTAAACAATTTTTGTAAATGGTTGATTTCTTGACTAAGGTGCTCCACTTTAAAGTTCAATGCTTCAATCTCCTTTTCATAGTTCTCCTTCTGAGACTGGAAATGGCTCTCTAACACTCTGTCAAAGAAAGGGGCAAGTATTCAAGTATCTACTGTGCACCAGCCATGGAGCTAGGTTCTGAGGCCTTGAAGACAAAAAAGGAAACAGTCCCTGTGGCTATCAACAAGGGGACGTTCTATCCAGGAAAGCAGCCTATAAATGAAAGGTAATTTTGGGGAGGAGGAAGCATCTACAGATAGGGAAGTCAGAAAAGCTTCATACAAGAAGGAACTCAGGATGAATTCATAAGAAAAACTAAGAATTCTGATAGTCAACAGTGAGAAGGGAGTGGCATGGGGGAGTGGCCTGTGCAAAAGCACAGAGATGGGAGAGAGAATTTTATGAGTGACAAACAGCAAAAAGGCTAGGTTGACTGGAATACGGAATACATTAAGAGTAGTAGTAGTGTGAAATGAGACTAGAAAGTTAGAAGGTTAGAACAAGTCTGTGAGGGCTTTCAATGCCAAACAGAGGAGCTTATATTTTATCACAGAGTCAATTAAGAAGTCATTGGAGCTTTTTGCACAGGGGAGTGACATGGCCAGATGTGTATGTATGTGTGTGTGTGTGTGTGCGCGCGCACGTTAGGAATATCGCTTTCATTAGCCATACAGTGGACAGATTGGAGAGGGGTAGTACATTCTTTAGTCTTCAATGTTCATGCCTTTTCTCTGTTAAGCACCATATTAAGCCATTGTGCAAGGAGCATAGTGTAAGGAACACTAGGCTCAGCGTCAAGAGACCTGGGCTCGAATCTCAGCTTTACCACTAAATAGCAGAGTGACAGTAGGTAAGTCAATTTACCTCTAATTTGTAAAAATGGAGATGAAGAGTCAGTGTTGTATAATGGATAGAATGCTGGGCCTGCAGTTAGGGAGATCTGGGTTCAGATCTTGCCTTTGATACCAGCTACATGCATGTGGACAGATTTGATCTTAACTGGTGAAAGGAGTTTGTTTTCCCACACTGGGAATGCCCATATACACTATCTTCCCTAGAAGGATGTTGTGAGGATTGAATGAGAAGCTATATGTGGAGTACTTTGTAAATATAAAATACTGTATCTTTAGGCTTTAATTAATAGCAATAGGGACTGGACCTATGATTTCATTAGTGTAGGGATTTCCCAGATGAGGACACTGTCTCGACCAGTGCAGGTAGGCCTCTTTTCTGTAACCTACAGTCTTAGAGGCAGGACTTCAACCCAGATCTTTCATGACTTTGAGGCCAACTCTCTATCCACTAGGCAACACTACCTTTCAATATTATTACTAATAATACAAACTCAGATTATGTGGGTTCACCAAGCAAGAATCAAAGGCCACAGTTCGGGTCATGCCTCAGAGCACATGGACTTAGAGGCATTAGCTGGCATTCTCCAGCAAGAGGCTAAGAATCATTAATTGTAAGGTTACCAGTTACTTAGTTTAGTCCTTTCAGGATCTTGTGATCTTCATGGGTGTGAGCAAAGTTCCCTCAGGGCAAATGAGAAATTCCCTACACCTTAGAAGACAAGTTTTCATGAGTTTCCCTTGATTAGACATATTTGTCACAGGGTTTTGGTTTTGTTTTTGTTTTTTCAGTTTGGGCAAGTAGGAAGGAGAAACAAAATAAATGCTTGTAAAATGAAAAAAAAATATGGAAAGTCCCTACTCCAATAGTCAACAGTAAATAAACGTTTATTAAGCACCTACCATGTGCCAGATCATGCTAAGCACTAGGGATACAAATATGAAAAAAAGGAAAATGGTTTCTGCTCTCAAGGAACTTACAACAAAACACAAAAGCAAGCTGAAAAGTAGAGTATAGGGACATGATAGAGAATTTTGTAGATAAGTCCCAAGGTAGCACAACCAGGTGAGAAATGAGGAACTGTTTCAGCTGGGCTCTCTCCTCAAATGGAAGTTTCAGGCTCATGGCTCCACTCTTCAGAGAGGCAGAGGATAATGATTGTAAGCTCCTTGAGGGCAGGAACTATTTCATCTTTGCCTTTGTACGCTCAGCATAATGCATACAATAATTGCTGAATAAATGCTTGCTGAACTAAGAGTGAACTATGTTCAAAACCTTTCCAGCATTGACAAGACTTGTCAGAGCTTGCATTCCACTGGCGTAACCTCTCAATACTCAGGGTTGCCTCTCAACCAAAATGAGGCACTGGAGTGGAAGATGATCCCAGTTTATGATATGTATCTTTCTAACCATGATGGAAGCATTTTTTAGCATCATATTTGTACCATAAATTTCTCATCATAAATATACAGAAATGCACATTTCTGGTAGTATGCAAATACAATAAAAAATTTTGTAATAAAAGGCGAAAGTCCTTCATTTAAGCACTATGCTTTGGACAGTCAATATGGTGATTAAAAATAATTTAGAAATGTCAATTACAAAGACTTCTAAAATAAAATCATTTTATATTAACTTTGTAATTCCAGAAAAATTGCAGCAAACTCCCCAAATTTCTTTAGTCAAAAAATATAGACTAGCGCTCCAGTTTATATATTCTTAAGAATTTTCTATTTTATAGATTCTGTTTACCCATTAATGAACTTCTTATCCCATAAAAACACTATCAAGTACTTGCATATTTTCAATGAAATTATTCTGGATGAAATGAGATAATTACAATAACAATACAACTTGTAAGCATTTACTTTTTTGTTAAATACTATATGTTTGGCCACAGCAACTTTGGAACACTCTCTATTAACGCATAGTGAGAGGAGTTGGCTGTCTGTATCAGTGGAGGGAATGTTCACACTCACGAAATTAGATTCTTGGAGTCTCATAATAGATATTGAAGATTATATTTTAAATCTCCTGTTTACATATAAGATTTCTATTTCCTGCAGTACAAGGAAGATGAGAGAGAAGAGTAAGAGAGAGTGTAGGAGGAAGAAGAAGAGAAAAAGAGAAGAGGAAGAGATAGAGGAGAAACAAAAGGAGAAGAGAGGGAAGAGAAAAAAGGACAAGGATAAGCTAATTGATTTTTCTCACCTTGTTGCTTTCTTTAGGCCTTCATATGCAAACCAAAGTTCTCCATCTTCATTTAAATGTTCCAAATCTTCCATGGAAAGTCTGAAAAATAGCACAGAAAAGGAAATCAATGACTTTCTTCCTTTTATATTTTGTTCTTTTCTCATTTTTTAATGTCTTGGAAATGTAAAGTGGTATTAGTTTACCTGCTTCTTACATCTTCAATGTCATAGCTTTCAAGAAGCTGCTTGGTAATTTCGGACATTTTTTCTGAAAGTAAAATCAAAGTATAAACAGGTGGGTGTGACACAATGGATATGGATCTAAAGTCAGGAAGACCTGAGTTCAGTTCCAGCCTCAGATACTTAACTAGCTGTGTGACCCTAGGCAAGTCACTTAATTTCTGTCTGCCTCAGTTTCCTCACTGGGAAAATGGGGATAATAATAACAACTATTCCCAGAGGAGGCTAAAATGTGATATTTGTAGAGAGCTTTGCAAACCTTGAAGTGCTATATAAGTGTTAATTATTATTATTGTTACTACTATCATTATTTTGGACATTTGGCCTGCTATTCTTTCCTATCCTTTTAGGTCCCAGTTCTCTAGCCTCATACAGGCAAACTATCCAGTGAAGAATAACATGGCTTGATGCTGGTGAAGTATCTCACTTCCATCACTCCATAATAAACTAACTGTCATGCCAACAAGCTTACTGGTATTGCTATTACCTCTCATTTCTCGTTTTTGTGACTGGACATGTTTCTCCACATTTATCTTCTGTGTCTGAAGTAGCTCTATCTCCTTCTGGAACTCCGAGATTGTCTGGATTAAAACAACGACCCAAGTTTTTAAAATTAGAATTGCTAATGTCCTATAAATGGAATATTATTGAAATAATATGTAGCTAACTGGGTATTCCCCACTACATGTTCACAAGATGCAACTGCATTTTAAAGGAATGTTAAACATCTACTTCTCGTATAGTTCAATGTGAAGAACTCTGGTAATGAAACTCATAGGCTGGTGTAGAGAAAATTGTTGTTTAATTGTTCAAACTGTGTTTTGTAAATGTAAATGTGGTTTGGTCATGAAAAACAATAAAAGAATTTTTTGTCCAAACAAATTTAACAACACTCATCCAATTTGCTTAATAGCTTCAGTAGAAGTAGAGGTTAATCAATAACTTCCTCAAAGCATGGAGGAGAGAATTATTAAAGTATAGACAGAGAAGGGGTATAGAAGGGAGAAAAAGAGTCTCAAGAGATATCCCATGTGGAACACATAAAACTGCATTTTTGCATCCTAAGCAAATATCCCTTCATGGAACAGGGGATATCATGGGAACAAAGGCATGGGGGGATGCTATCATCTTCTTGATGCCTGCCATGTTTTATTTTCAGTCAGCATCAGGTGCTGAAAGACAGAGGACAACCAATACTTCTAGGAGGGTGGGGACAGACCTCTATGAACTGAGGGACCCACATACCTTTATTTAAATATACCTTCATATTTAAATGATTTCCTTGGTTTTTGTTTAGTAGCCAGGAAAGCTAACATTATTAACAGGGTAGGCTGTGACATTCAGAAACCCAGTCACATCCAAGGACCTGTGTAGTAGGCGGAAAAAAAATCACAGGATTATAGACCCAGTGCTTGAAGGGACGTTTGAGGTGTTCCAGGAAGACTCTTGATCCAAGAAATTCTAGTCTAGGTGATTGGGGGTGGGGTGAGCATCAGGAGGGCAAGACTAGCTAGAAGAGGAAAGGGTAGGGAGTCTGGCTAGGGAAGATGATTTGGCAGAAAGAGGATGAGCTCCAAATGAGTAGACAGGACAGAAAAGATGTGGAAAGTTACCTTAGGTACAGGCAGGTAAAAGGTTGAATCCAAGAAAGTCAGGCAGGGCAGGAAGAATCGAGGAGGTAGCCTAAGTGTAGGCAGCCAGGCAGGGTCCAGAATCTGAGAGTCTAAAGAGTTAACAAGAATAATACGAGCAGGCGGGAGACAACAAGCTTGCCTCCTTATTCAAAGCAAGCTTGAATATAGGGCAGACAGAGGTTTCCTTTTCTCTGCCCATTTCCCTACTCCCTGCTATGTGTGGGGAGTCTTCTCAGAACAAAGGAGGTACAATTACAGTTGGGAGAGAGACAGACCTCAACACACATCTTTCCAGTCCTGAATAAGGCAAGAAGAAAGAGCTTCTGAAGAAATACTTAGACTAAGTCTGAGACAACATCAAGGGATTTGCGTACAAAGAGAATACATAAATATTATTGCTCCTTCATTGACTACTGATTTTTGTAATTGTTTCAGTTAGTTTCAAGTGGTTTGTCTATTTCCTTATTCTTCCTAGGAATTAGTTATATGTCATACAGCTATATTTTAGTAACAAGGAGTTTATTTTCTTAGAAAAGGTGGCATGTCATTTTCGATGTAGCTCTGCTAGTCAATTAACTTACTAGCAAGTGACTACTGAGCAAGTCACTTAGACTTCTCTGCACCTTTGTCTTCTCGTATACAAAATGGGGATAATAATTACCAACCTTGCATTGTTTGTATGAGGAATGTGCCTCAAAAAAAAAAAACCAAAACCTTAAAATACTGTAAGTTTAAATGATTATTATACTGGCTAAAAATCCTCAAATGAAAAGTTTTAGCTGCCTGGCCCACAGTAAACACTTAATAAATCCTTGCTGATTGAGTGATTGAATGCCATCTCATGGTATTTCATCCAAACTACAGAGACAATTCTAAGAGATCAGAGAAGGGGCATGTCCAATAGAAGGGACATGTCTAGCTGATGCCATTCACGTACACTTGAATGCATGCTTATAGCACAGTGAATCCATTTTTCTTGGTTCAGGCCTATCATTTCATTGATATAGGGAGGTTCCTGGTGAAGCTTCCCCAACCAATGCAGAGGAGCAATTGCTACTGTCATTTAGTTTTAGAGAGTTGCCTGAGGGCACTGAAAAGTCAAACAATTTCCTCAGAATTTCACAGGCAGAATGTGTTGAAGAAGGGACCTGAACCTCTCTGTGTCCTCCTGGTGATAAGATCAGCTCTCTATTCACTATGTCATGCTACCTCACTATTTTCTATATAGGCTAATTATTTTTTGGATCTTTTCCTCCCAATAGTGAATAGGTATAAAAGGAAGATTTTGTCATAGTATTTAAATTCTCTGATGGTTATTTTATACATCAGTGCAAAGAATTTTAGAATGTTCTTTATACTTTAATTTGGAAAAGATCCCATTGTAGGAGACATATTTTAATAAATGGGGATACTGATGATAAGAATATCTGATAGTTGTATAGCACTTAATACATATTATTATCTCATTTGTCTTTTGATACATGTACCATAGGTCTTTATGATTTCTGTTCCATAGGTGAGGAAATATTGCTCAGATAGGCTAAGTGACTGACCATGGGAACATGTTTGTTGTTGTTCAGTCATGTCTGATTCTTTGTGACCCTATTTGGGGTTTTCTTGGGAAAGATACTGGAGTGGTTTGTCATTTCCTTCTCCAGCTCATTTTACAGATGAGGAAACTGAGGCAAACAGGGTTAAGTGATTTGCCCAGGGTCACATTGCTAATAAACATCTGAGGCTAAATTTGAACCCAGGTCTTCTGGACTCTAGGCTCAGTACCCTATCCACTGGGCCACCTAGGTGCCCCTCATGGGAACATAGTAAGCGTCAGAGGCAGGTCTTTCTGACTCTAAGTCCAGAGTGCTATCTACTACACCAGGCTACTTCTCATGCTGTCTGGTAATGTATAAACCTTCAATAGTTTTCCAAATAAATTGAACAATCAATTTTTTGTAACACAAGAAAACAACTAATGACAAAATACTAACTTTAAGTCAACTTTTAGGCGTTATATTTTGGATTAATGGACAAGGGAAGACATTTTCTCCTTTGGCTTTATAAAGGATACCACCATGATTCTCTGAGTGAGCTATGAAATCCAGCAATCAGCATCTTTGCACATTTAATATTTGCACTTTGATCTGAAGTGAGATCTCAGTTGCTACCTTTGTCTGTTTGGTCAGCTGGGCCACCTCTCCCTTCAAGCTGTTGGAAATGATTTGTTCTTCCTCCATTTGATGCTGGAGTTGCAATTTCTCTTCTTTTAGAGTCTTAATTTCTCCCTTCAAAGAATGAATCTGTTTGTCATAGTCTTGTTCTTTTAGCTCAAAACTTTTCTCAAGGAGTCTATGTCGTAAGAGAGAAAGAAAATATTTAGGGTTTTTGTTTGCTCTGGAACAAAAGAACAGGTCATCTGGGAAACCAGAAAGAAGGCAGGGGAAAGAATAGTGTAGCTAGAACCTGCTTGTGATATTCTGAATGTGCATAGGTACCATGTGAGTTCTCTCTCAGCCTCTCATATTATTCTTATGTTTTCTGATTTTACCAAGTCTGGGTCTATAGTCAATGTACACAGAAATCCAGGCTGAATGAACCAAATTTAATGAGATAGAATCAGAGTTTCTTAACCTGTGAATTAAAAAAAAAGGATAACTGCATTTCAGTATAATTGGTTTCCTTTCTTATCCTATCATTTTATATTATGCATTTGAAAATATTCTTCTGAGAAGAGGGTCCTTAGGCTTCGCCACACTGCCAAAGGGGTCCATGACACCAAAAAGGTTAAAAACTCCTGATTTAGATGGTTGGTTGATTCACCCGCTTCCTAAAGCTGATCTGATTCAAGGAAAATCTCTGAGGGTCAGTCTTCTCCCTCAGCAAAGATCTCAGTGCACCCAAATCTTGTATCATGTCCTGAGATTTGCTTAGCTTTAGATCCTGTTGAAGATTCACTTTTGCTGTTACGTGGGTACAAAGGTGAGTCTCTTAGCTCTAGAACTAAATCTTTTAGGCATAACCAGAGGTCAGTTGAGATCCCTAAAAGCCCTGAATAGACTCCTTGATGAGATCAGATCAGCCCTCACCCAGACCCTAAAGGAAGTAGACTGACTTTGGGAATCCAATGATCTAAAGAATCATTAAACTTTCTCTATTCAGCCTGCTATTAAGTTGAAAGAATATAAACTATGGTCATAATATCAAGGAATCATCCCCAGGGAGATGACTCAATTCTTATCAGGTTTTTCTTTGATTTTCTTTTACAGGACTTAACATGTTCTGTTTTGTCGGATTTTCAAAAGAGCTTCCAATGCTTCCAAGAAAATAGTGACATACTTTTAAGAAATAAAAATACTCATGGAAATCAATAAATGTAGGTGATATCCCACCTGACAAATTTAGTTTTATGAACTATTGAAATCATAATACTAAAGCAGACTAGGGTTGCATTAGTAGATTCTAAGTGCACATTTATATTTCTGTTAATATTCTACCAGAGGTCTGCTAACTAGGGAACAGTCATTGATAGGACTGGAGTTTAAGAATATCTTGAAGGACCAAGCTGTGTCAATGGGCACAGAGCAGTTTTTAAATACATAAGACATAGAAAATAAAGATAGGATGAAAAATCTTAAAGTAAAACTGTAATAAAATTTTTCAATCAGTTAATGTGCCTGGACCTTCTAGTTTTAAGGCGAGGCAGCATAGCTTTGTGGGTAGAGAGCCTTGAAGTCAGGAAGACCTCTGATTCAAATCCCACATCTGACACATACTTGGCTACGTGTCCTTGGGCAAGTCACCTAACACTTCAGTGCTCTAGGAAACTAAGTTGCAGAGAAGGTGCCAAATCGTATGTGCAGAAGGAATTTCTTCACCTCAGAGTTCCTTCTACCAGTGAAATTACAGGTTTAGTCATTTTCCCTATCCCATTTAGGAGAAATGATTTACTGAAGGTCAGAAGTGTTCAGTGACTAGAACAAAACAAAACAAAACAAAAATAAAAGGTCTTGCAGCTTAGTGTCCTAGCCAGGACAATGACTCAGAGGACTTTTTTTAGGCCCAAATGGCCTGTCATTCATTTTTCCCCAAACATACTGCCTGAAACAAACATTTCTAAACAGCCAGAGATCTTTATGAAATGTCAAGATCTTAATGCTTCTTTCATGAGATCCCCAAACAATGATTTTAAAATGTATTATTCAAGACAAATGAATTAAACATAAATGTCATAGCTCTTTTACTACAATAAAAAAGTACCTGTTTCTATATTCATTGTCACTTTCTTATCTTATCTGTGACTCTGGCCCCAGCCTTCTGGGAATTTCCTTTCCTATCTACCATTTGCCTTCTCCCAAACTTACACCCCAAAGGTAAGATACTTTATTCTCAAGACTGGCTTTAGAAATTAGTCAAATGAAATTTATACCTGTGTAGGCATATTGTAGATCCCCTTTCTAGCCCATGTGATACTAGTTAATCATTTGAACTCTTAGTAGACTATTGCTGAGCCCCTTTTGGGAAAACCCCACCTCTGCCCAGACCTTCCACCTCTAGACCCATGCCATAACTATTAAAAAACAAAACAAAACAAAACCTATTAGCCTGACTTCTGAAAAAAGCACAGGTGGATGATGTGAGAGTAATGGGTGTTGGTAGAGAGATGAATGCTAGCATGAGTCTAGGTGGGGCTAGAGATTCTAGGGGTAGTACACATTAGCAGGGTAGAGGCAATTTGTCTTAACGCAAAAAACATCTAAAGATCTAAAAGGATATTTGAGTTTACCAATAGGGTCTCCAATTTCTGAGGGCAAGAGTTTCAGGAGCCAGATAGCAATGGCTTTCTCACTCTGAGGCACTGAGATTATCATTGCCCAAGAACCTGTTGGTGTTCAACAGGCTGGGATCTCCAAGTAGTTCAACAACACAAACAATGACATGCAAGGTTTACTGATGGGAAAACACAGGAGCCAGGTCCCTCCTAGATGTCCTCCCACAGATGTAAGGTATACCAGGAGAGGACAAAGCAACTCACGGAAGGGAAGGCATCTATTGGCTAATTTTGGGAGTTAATTTAAGGAAAATAGCAACATTACATTGATCTTAGATTGTAAACTCCTTGAGGGAAGGGACTTTTTTGCTTTTTGTATCCTCAGCACTTAGCACAGAGCCTGGCACATAGTAGGTACTTAATAAATGTTTATTGATTGATCTTTAGAGTTTAAGCGTACTGACTCAAGGGACCCCTCCACCAGGGCACATCATGGGTTAGCAATTATGCATGCTATTTAGGGTCAGTGAGATTTGCTAAATACTTGAAGTAAAATTTTGTTCTTTAGAAAATGGTCATCAGAGATAAAGCACAGGAAGGGTTTGGAGATTGTTTCCTAAAAATAAGCTTAATATTGCTAGAAGTGGGAAGGGGTGGCAAGAGCTGAACCTTCGCAGAGGGGTGAGTGACTAGAATCAGAGGGAGAACTGGAGGTTCCTACCTGGTCCCTATGGTGGGAATCATTTTTGACAGCTTCAGCAATTGATCTCTCTATAGTAATGCTGTTTTAGTGGCAGGTTTTTTCAACTGCCACATGTACCTTAGATTCCAAAATAGATAAGCCCTACTTTGTAGAAAGTCCCAAACCTTCTGTGTCTGAGTAACTTGCAATTTGCATGACCTGTGTGGTGCAGTGGAAAGAGTTCAGCTGTGTGACTCTGTGTAAGTGACTTAAATTTTCTGAGCCTCTGTAAAAAAAAAGTGGGGGGTGGAGGCTGGACTAAATGACACATAAGGTTCCTTCCAGCTCTAAATCTATAAATCTATAGTGGCTATGTGCAGGATAAACGCAGTATGGAACCAGACAGAGAAAGTAAGAAGTGGCTGGTTTTAAAACAAATTATAATTCATACATTCTTTGTCTTTCTTCTTTTTGCACATCATCCAAAAGCTGTTTTGTGAGGTCTTCCATTTTGTCTGTAAAGACAGAAATGATATTCAGAAAAAAATCTACCAAAAACTTGGTAATTATGTATCAACATATCAGGGCTGTGTAATTATGAGAACTCTCTTCACTGAAGCAGATTGTACCACATTTATAACTTATACTTTTGGAGAGGGTGCCAGTTTAGAGAGGTTTAATTTACTTACCCACAGCCACACAACCAGTAAGTATCACAAGAGGTATTTGACCCCAGGTCTTCCTATTCCAAGTCCAGCATTTTACATACAATGTCACACTACCATTCTGTTTGATAATTATATAAAATAGAGTGTCAGCCCTGGAGTGAAGAGGACTCATCTTCGTGAGTTCAAATCTGGCCTCAGACACGTATTAGCTGTGTGACCCTGGGCAAGTTGCTTAACCCTGTTTCCCTCATCTGTAAAATGAGCTGGAGAAGGAAATGGCAAACCACTCCAGCATCTCTGCCAAGAAAACCTCAAATGGGGTCATGAAGAGTTGGACACAACTGAAACAACCAAACATTATCATCATTAAAATAATTTCCTAGCTGGTCAAGAAACTAAATATTTAAGATCAACTCATTGGATGGAATAACCACAACAACATTCAGGATCACATGTTGTTCATCTGGGGGAAGAGGGATGGGAGAAAAGCAGGTTCCTCTGGAGCACAAGGTCCACATGGCTGCAAGATAGAGCACTTTGCAATGAAGAAACATTCTCCCTTTGGTGCTAGACATGTTACAAAAGGGACAACGTCTGCTGTCCAACCATGTTAGACCAATGTCCAACCACACTCAGGGATCCTTTGAAACGTGGTGTGGGAGATACTCAAACATTCGTTTTGTATTTAAATGGCTTCGGATGAATCTTTTCCTTCATAAATACCAGCCTTCCTTCCAGGCATTGGGCCTTAGCTTGTTGTTCTTGTGAACTAGCACACAGAGGTTCCATTGCCTTCAGATCTGGTGCTTACATTGACCTATTTTCAGGGAAATGCCCATTTGTAAACAGACGGAAAGAACCTGACCAAATTTCATGCGTTTCCAGTGAGTGGTTATACTCTGTATTCATAAAGGAAGAATTTAAAATAGGGAGGAAAAATCCAGTTTGACAATGTTTGTGTACAAACATTGGGCAGCCAGACGGCACAGTGGATAGGGTGCTGGACCTGGAGTCAGGAAGAATCATTTTCCTAAGTTCAAATCTGGTCTTAGGCACTTACTAGCTGTGTGACCCTAGGCAAGTCACTTAACTCTGCCTCAGCTTCCTCATCTGTAAAATAATCTGGAGAAGGCAATAGCAAATTGCTCCAGTATCTTTGTCAAGAAAACCCAAACGGGGTCACAAAGAGCTGGGTGTGACTGAAAATGACAGAACAACAAATATACTTGAGACCATAAGGGTAGGAGAAAATGCCTGTAGTGTTATTAGATAGTTTTTATTTGAGGGACCTTGTAGGGATAGGAAATTTGTCTATGTTTGCTTGTTTCTATCTTTCCCCCCTCTTTTAATAGAGGCTTTGCTGGTTTGGAAACCAGTTTTGAGAGTTTTTTTTTAATTCCCTGCCTCTA
This sequence comes from Vombatus ursinus, assembly GCF_900497805.2. Classification (NCBI taxonomy): domain Eukaryota; kingdom Metazoa; phylum Chordata; class Mammalia; order Diprotodontia; family Vombatidae; genus Vombatus; species Vombatus ursinus. The sequence continues at coordinate 3,428,671 of NW_020954626.1, forward strand.
TCTTATCTTATAGAAGACATATAAAATTGTTCCACCTAAACACTGTGCTATCAGATTGTGATTTTTCAGGTTGCTTCTTCACTACAAAATTGACGATCTTATTGTCTTGTGTGAAATGGGGTGGAATGAAATCCCACTGAGAAGCCCAAGAGAAATTCACAGAGCTATGTAAAATCATGTGAGATAAGACTTCCCTCTCTGGCCTGCCTCACTCAGGAGGCCTCTGACCACTTTCAGGTCACAATCAATACCTGGAGTAACCACAGTAACAGAGCTTAGGGCTGGGAGAGAATTGAGGTTTATGGCAGAAACCTGGTACAACCTTTCTAAATGTCTGTTTATTTCAACATATCCAATTGACTAATAGAGGATAGTATGTATGTTTTTTTCTGCTATGAAAAGCTGTATTTACAGTCCAGTAACTGCACCTTCTATTTTTCCCCTGCTTACATTTAGCACCCTCAGAAGATTACATGAAAATGGGGCAACCTCTGCTCTAGGATTAATGGTCATGATGCTGTTTGCTGGTGCTCCTCCATGTTGCCAGACTCTATTTGTTTACCTGGTATTATGTTTTCTATCTTTCTTTGACCGTCTCATAACTTCTGCCTATGCACTTGTAACCATGAGACTTTCCTGCTTCTCCTTAACTTTACTAATGTCCCACTCTCTGGACTCTGTTTTCATTGCTGGACCTTACTTGTTCCTCCCTATGTTAATTAGCTACTAGACTTAATTAAACCACTTGCTGCTCAGTGCAAGGGTATTTTCTATATCTCCTGCCTGGCTTAGCTAGACCCCTAACTATAAATTCTCCTGCTCTGCACTGCCACACCCCAAGTTCTAGCATGATAAAAAAAAACTGTTATGTTGAGACAAAGCCAATGATTCAGAAGAGACAGTCAGCCAAGTGTGTCTGGGTTATATTCCATTTGCTAGCTCTGTGGCTTAGGTAGTGCTTCCAATTTCAATGAGCTGAGAACTGAGAAATGTGATTAGGACAAGCATAATGGAGGTGCTGACTCCTATTTTGGTTTCACACAATTGATATTCAATAAATGTTTGCTGAATTATTCCCAAATCTTGTGATAAAGTGGCCTAAATGTAATACCTTTGAGTAGTGGTCTCCAAAGTTGAGGCTGGGGGCCCCCAGGGAGCGTGACTTGATCCCAAGGGATGTGTGAGCAACCAAGAAGTGGGTGGGAAGATCCTATGACCCTGCCTTCCTCGTGATAGACCATAGAGCAACTTGTCAACATAACCCTATTCATCTTATCCCCCAACATTTTTCTCTTCCTCCTACTCACGTTCTGTAAACTCTCAACCTCCCTCCTTCTGAGCTGATGTTGGACTCTCAGGGCAGTTATAACCTGATCACTACCCGGGTACCCCCTACAAGTACTATTTTCTCCCCTTTCCCCACACTCTCCCCAATTTCTCTCAGACCATCTCATGGCTGAGGCAGGCACCCCCAGAGGGTAGGCTCTGTACTACAGGGCAATGACTAGTGAATGAAGGAGCCAATGTACCCCTCTGCACTTTTCATCATGGAGGACAGAATAACTGTCAAAATATCAGTAGGCAAGAATGATTTCTGGTCTGCAATTATCATTATGAATGGGTGGTGGGACCTGGACCCCAAAAAGCCCTAAGATCATATCTCTGAAAGTAATCCAGCCCTGCCCCTGTGAGAAAATTCTCCCTTGTTGCAGGCCTGACTCCTTTATCAGAACAGACAGTGGGTGCCTGGCCCAAGGATTTTCATCCCTGGCTGGCCCAAGGACTCTTCCTCCTGCCAGATCTCCAAAGTCTATGCCTCTGACAACTCCCTCAATGTCTGGTATACTCCCTACACTTTCCCATACATAGCTCCCAAAGACACCTGGACCTCTACATTACCTAATTAGCATCCCTGGCATTCCTTTCCCACGCCCTTTTTCTATATAAGCTCTAGATTCACCCCATTAGGGTGCAAGTTCCCCAAAGGGACCTTGCCTGTTTCTATTGGCATTATAATAAACTGTCTCTTGACTGAAAGACGGCTTGAGTGTGTGAATCCATTCCAGGCAACTCTGCCTTGGCATTCTTGGCATCCCAGCACCCCAAAACAATTACATTATCTTTTCCACCAATTCCATCCTTCTTCCAAACTTCCCTCTTTCTACCAAGGGCATATCAGCCTTCTAGTCCCCAAGTTCACAGCCTTAGTGTCAGACCTCACCGTACATAACCAATATATTGCCAAATTTTGTTGTTTCTACCTTCATGATACCTCTAAATCTCTCCCTTTCTCTCCACTCATGCCACCACCAATCTATTGCAGTCTCTCTTACACTCTTGCCTGGAGTTTGTTTGTTATTGTTGTTCAGTCATTTCAGCCATGTCTGATTCTTGATGATCCCATTTGGGATTTCCATGGCAAAGATATGAAGTGGTTTGCCATTTCCTTCTCCAGCTCATTTTACAGATGAGGAAACTGAGGTGTAAAGTGACTTGCCCACTTGTAAAGTGACACAGCTACTCAGTGTCTGAGGCTGGATTTGAATTCAGATTTTCCTGAATCCAGATCTAGTGCTCTATCCAATTAGCCACCTAGCTGCCCCTAATAATAATACTCTACCTACATGGATTATTGTAATAACCTCCCTGGTCTGTCTGACTCAAGTCTCTCCCCACTTTGTTCCAACCTCCACAATGCTGCCAAACTGATTTTCCTCAAGTGCAGGTCAGGCTGTGTCACCCTCCTACTCAGCAGATTCCAGTGGCTTCCTGTGAGATCAAATATTCTTTCATCTTTATCTTATCCTTATTTGCAATTCCTATTTCCTATTTAGGCTTGTAATAATATGCATAATTATAAGTATAGTAGTACCCTTACATAATTTGTTGTTGTTGTTTGTCCTTCGTTATCAACAAAGACCCTGACATCAGGGAGGTGATGCCATGACATGTAGGTGAATTGGATTTAAGTGAGGGAGGGAATTTATAAAACAGCAAATATATACACATTGGGAATGAATGCTCAAAATATTTTTAATGATAGGGATGTGTGATTGAAAAAGTTTCGAGACCATTGCCATAGGCATACTATGTGGACTCAGGTCCACAACAACAGAAGAAATACGTGATACTGAAATCTGAGGGCTTGAAACATGAGCCCTTCCTTAAACTGAGGAAGATGAGATATACGCAAGAAACCAAAAAGAAGTACCTAGACTATAAATATAGCTCTTTATAGTACAGATACACACACGCACAAACACACCACACACACCATCCTCTGTTTGGTCAACTGAACATAGCCCAGTAAGAGGAGGCATTTAGAAAGGTTGTACACAGTTCACCTCTGCCATAAACCCCAATTCTCTTCTGCCCCCAAGCTTTTTTTTTCTTTCTCAATTCAACTCCTTCATGCCTTAGTCCCTTACATTACCTTTCATCTCCTCAGTCTTTTCTTGAAGCTTCTTTTCTATCTTCTCCTTTTGTACTTCTAGTTCTTTGTTGTATGTCTGAAGCTTTGCCAATTTCTTTTAAAAAAAAAAGGGAAAGGAAGAACAACTCTGTGATTTATTGGCATCACCCCATTTAAAAAAAGGCAGACATGCTGTGCAATGACTAACTTTGATAGACTTAGCTCTCTCAGCAATGCAAGGATCTAAGACATCTCCAAAAGTCTCCTGATGGAAAATGCTATCCACATCCAGAGAAAGAACTATGGAGTTTGAATGCAGATCGAAGCACACTATTTGCTCTTTATTTCCCCCCTTTCTTCTGTTTTGTTTTGTTTCTTCTTTCTTGTGGTTCCTCCTATTGGTTCTAATTCTTCTTTGCAACATCACTAATGTGCAAATACGTTTCATAGGAATGTATGTGTAGAGCCTATATAAGATTGAGCACTGCCATCTTGGGGAGGGGGGTGGGGAGGGAGGGGGAGAAAATTTAAAACTCAAAAACATATGGAAGTGAATGTTGAAAACTAAAAATTAATTAATTAATAAAAAAAAAGAAAAAAAGATAGAAAACTTGACGTTCTTGGCTGTGCATTGTCTCCTTTTCGATAGCTGTATACACCCTTTCTCCTAAATGAATGCTTTAGGATCTACTTTAAAATCAGAGCTCTCGGGTTAGAAGGAACCTCAGAGATCACATGGGCCAGCACTCTCATTTTACAGATGAAAAAACTGAGGACGGGAAAGTTAAGTAATATGCTTAAGGTCATACAGGTGCTAAGTGTGAGGAGTGGGATTTGATCCTGAGTCTTCTGACACCGGTGTTCTTTCCATTATACTATGGCTATGGGTCTCTATCTGCCCGAGCATTGCGTAAGACTTATAAAGGATGAGAGCAGAAGTCTCAAGGCTCCCTGGTGCTAAGTAAGGGTCTTTTTTTTAAACATATTGTATGAGGGGCAGCTAGGTGGTATAGTGGATGAGAGCATGGGCCCTGGAGTCAGGAGGACCCGAGTTCAAATCCGGGCTCAGCTATGTGATCCTGGGCAAATTACTCAACCCTGATTGCCTCTCCCCCCCAAACACATTGCATGAGTTCCTCTAAGGCCAGGCTACAATCCTTGTGGACTTATTTCCTAGGTTGCAAAATGAACTACAGTTCATGATATAAAACTGCTGGGCACATGCCCATGAAGTAATTTCTATTGCTTTATGTTCTCTCACTTATAGGGGCCATTGCCTGCTGCTGTTCTGGATTCTGATAGCGGATGGCTCTCAGAATGTAATTAAAATTAATTAGAATTAAAATCCAATTAGAATATAAGCTCCTCTGTAAAACTGGTACAACCATGTTATAGCTAAAATGTCCATATCCTCTGACCCAGAGATTCCATTATTGCATTTATACCCCCAAGACTATGCCTTAGTATAGCCCCATTGAAAAGGAATAATTTATATTTTTTTAAAATAAGTGGCAAATTTATTTTAGCTAATTTAAACAATATGTGTAGTGACTACAACAATGTAAATGGAAAGGAGAACCACACACACAAATCAAAAGTGAACGTTGCAAAATCATAAAGAACAAGCATGGCTTGAAAGAAGAGATAGGATAGGAGACATTCTCCTAACCCCTTGCCACGGTGGGAGGTCCTTGAGTAGTGCTGATGCTCACCAGTGTTAGCCCAGGACTCTGAGAAATACAGAAGATGCAAATAATCTGAGAAGCAGTCAGTGCTTTTGCTGTGTATCCCAAAGTTTGAAAGAGGATCTAAGGGATCTATGTTTATATCACGGGCAACAGAGTTGATCCCTTTGCCTAGTCTGATGGGCATGGGAGTAACAGATCACCTCTAAGAGTGAGCATGCTCAGGGTTTTGGAGGCAATTCACAGGATCATAGAATTTTCAGAAGACAGAAAGGACTTTCCTGAGCATCTCTACAACCATTGCTCTCTTCTTTCTAACCCAGGTCTTACTCCCCTGACCCCACTATCCTTAGGATGTAATGGCAAAAAATAGAATTTGCTTTACAGAAACATGCTTTTGAGGAAAACAGTTCATCTCTTCCCCAAGTGGTGGCACAATTGAATTCTTAAGTGAAAAAAAAAAAAGATCCCAAACTTAACCTCTTCCATAATTTCCTTATGTTTCTTTCCTCTCTCTTCACACGTTCGCTTTTGGATGGCCAATTTTTCCAGCTCTGATTCAAGCTTCTGAATCTTCTCCATATCATTAGCACGAGTGGCTGCCAAACTGGTTAGTTTCTCCACCAATCCATGATTTTCTTTGTTCTAAAGAAGGGAAATGATCGTTTGAAACCAATAAAAGCTTTGTGTTTTGGGGATGGGGAGGCATCTATAACAAAGAAGACTTCTTTGATTCTATAATAAACCTTCCAAGTTTACTGGGCTTTATATTTCCTAATCTCTTCATTCCACAAGAAATAGTTGGCAAATGGTTATGGGAAAGGGAACTTACCTGATCTTCTAGCTTTTTCTGCAAACGTTGTACTCTATAAGAAAGTTGGATGTTTAGAACAAATCGTCGGATGCTCTGGAATCTACGTCTGGCCAGCCAGGCCCGGGCATACTTCTGAAGGATTATAGCCTTGTGCTCTTTCAACATCTCGAAAAATAAGATGTTAAAAATTCTCACAACAATCCAGTGACTTGTTCATTAATGACTTCAGTGCTTGGAACTTAAACTCCTTGAGAACAGGGACTATTTCATTTTTATCTTTGTTTCCTCAGCACCTAGCACATGCCCAACACATGACAGATGTTTAATAAATGTTTTGCTGACTGGTTGATTTATGACTTTATAGAGAGGAAGAAGCAACTGCTAGTATATTTATATGATGAAATTACAAAATGTAGTCTCCCAATGGGGTCCTACTAACATCAAAATTACTTGAATAGTTAGAACAGAAGATCAACCTTTACCCTTCTGAAATATTTACTGTGCATATCTAAAATTTGTAGCAAGAGGCTAAAAATAAATCTCTTTTACTACCCTAGTCCTAAGAACACATTGAATTCTGGTTGTACCTTTTGATATTTCTTCCTTGCTAGGAATCCTCGGGTATAAGCCTGTATCGTTATAGTGGCCACACGAATGAGCTGGTAAAGGTTACGAACCAGATAACCTCGACAATGCTTCTGAAGGATTATGGCTGCCCATGCTTCTTTCAAGGCTGTGGCAGAGATAGCTTTCCTTGATTAAAAAGGATATAAGGTTAATTTGTTTCCCACATAATATCTGCATCTGCTGGAGTACTTTGTATTTATAGAATACCTTTTTCTAAAAAAAAAAAAAATTCATGCCTTGTTTTAATGGCACAATTGTTTTCCATCAATAGCCCTACCCACAAATGAGTACTACCCCCCTTTTTTTGGGAGATGGGGAAGGAGACCAGATCTGTGACTACAATGGTATAGGAAACCCAAGGTGAGAAAAGTCTATCAGTGCAGGTCAGCACTTCCTCTGTGACTTAAGAACCTCAGGGAATTGTCTAGGTCACTAAGAGGTTCCGTTACTTGCTCAGGGTCTGTAGCCAATCTGTGTCAGCTGTAAAACTTGAACCTGAGTCTTCCTACCTCTGAAGGCTACTCTGTATTCAGTATACCAAGCTCTTGATCCCCACCTTATGACAAAGAGAAACACTTAAGTAAAATTAACCATGTTATACATATATGTGTATATACACATATATGTACATATACATATATACATACATAAATATACACATATTTATATAATATTCTATGCTATAGTCCCCCACCTTTCAACTGAAAAAAGAGGCACAACACCTTTTAAGTATATGTGTGTCTATCTATCTATCTATCTATCTATCTATCTATCTATCTATCCATGGCATAGTAATCAATGTTACCATTCACAGTTCTAAATTATCAAGAAAAGGTTTAAACAACGCTTAGGTTGGAAAGTGTGCAATACTTTCTTAAAAATTTCCATCAAAGATGGCTAAAATAAATTGTCAGTGCTGGGACCAGTAACCTTCACTATGGAATAGCACATCCTCTGATTAAGTTTGTATATAGCATACATACACACACACACACACACACACACACACACACACACTTTTTGAATCCAAGAGTATATCTCTATAAGGGCTTTATTGATGCACATTCACAAGCAAAGTGGGCATTTATAGTGTCCTTTGCACCCTGATCCCAAACTTACTTCTAATGACTCAATCAGAAACCACCAGCATAGAATAAGTACACATGTATCCATAGACAGTGTAGCTAACATGCTTTCTGACATATGCACTCACATAATGAAGATGATACTTTTTCAGTCAGTCACTCAGCAAGTATTTATTAAGTGCTTACTGTGTGCCAGGCACTGCTAAATTCGGGGCATTCAAAGAAAGGCAAACAACAGTCCTTGCTCTCAAGGAACTCAAAGTTTAATGTGACAAGATGTAAATAACTAGATATATGCAGGGGGTATGTATATACACACATGCACACACACAAACACACGTGTACTTATATATACACATACAAACACATACATGTATACACACAATATACTTGTACATACACATACAGACAGGGTACATATATCTTGTATCTACATATGTTTAGGTATTTATATACACATATATGTAATACATGGAATATAATCTCAAAGGGAAAGGCACTAGCAGCTGTATGACTAGGAAATGCCTTTTTCAGAAAGTAGGATTTGAGATGAGTCTTGAAGCAAACCAGAAATTTAAAGAGGAGGAGGTGAGGGGGAAAGCATTCCAGGCATGGGGGTACATCTAGTTTAAATTCAGGGTGATGACAAAGAGTTGTACCCAAGGAACAGCAAGTACAGCAGGGTAGCTGGATTACAGAGTGAACGGGTGGAAGTATTAGAAGACTGAAAATATTGTAAGGGGCCAGGTTATGAAGAGCTTTAAATACCAAACACAGGACTTCATATTTGATCCTGGAGGAAGTAGGGAGCCACTGGACTTTATTGAGTGAGGGTAGGGGGAGGCGACATCCTCTGGCCTACACTTTAGAAAAATCATCTTGGCAGCTGAGTTGAGGGTGGTTTGGAGTATGGAGAGACTAGAGACAGGAAGACCTATCAGAAGGCTATTGCAATGGTCCAGAAATGAGATGATGAGGGCTTGAATTAGGGCAAAAGCTGTGTGAGTGTAGAGGACATATTTAAGGGATGTTGTAAAGGTAGATACAATGAGATTTAGCAACGGGTAGGATATGTGGGGTGAGTGAGCATGAGGAGTTGGTTATGAAAATAGGATTGTGAGCCTGGTGACTAGGAGGATGGTGGTACCCTTGATAGTAAGAGGGAAGTTAAGAATAGAGGAAGGTCTGGGAGGGAAGATAATGAGTTAAGTGTTAGTGATGTTGCATTCAAGATACCTGTTGGATGTCTCATTTGAGATGTTGAAAATGTGGTTGGTGATGCAGGATTGTAACTCAGGTGAGAGACTAAAGCTAGGTATGTCATAGTTCTGGGAATCATCTGTATATAGATGTTAATTGAATCTGTGGGAAATGATGAGATCACCTGGTGAGATCACTCCTTGAAATTGTATACAGCAAAAAGAGAAAAGGACCTTTAATAATGTTTTATCCTTTTCATTGGTGAATTATGCCCTTGATGCCTTCAGGGATTGATTACTGAGGAGTAGAGGAATCAATTTGTCCTTCATTTATCCTCCCAACATCTCTCAGAGAAAACTAGGATAGGTAAAATGCTAGCTATGTGCCCACAGGCAAGTCACTTAACTTCTCTGAGTCTCAGTTTCCTCATCTGTAAAACAGGCATAGTAATAAATAGTAAAAAGCAGCACTATAGAAAAGAAAGCTATTAACTGTAGTAAGATAATTCTTCATTACCTTGACATCATCAGGGAATGTGCTGTTCCACCTAAGTGAAGGTTACTGGTCACAGCCCAGACAATTTATTTTAACCATCTCTGATGGAAACCTTTAAAAATGTATCACATTTCCCCACTTAAGCATTGTTTAAAACTTTTCTTGATGAGTCAGGACTATGATCATTAACACTGATTACTGTGCTGTGCCATAACACCATGTATGATGTTCCTCAGGGGTTATTAAAGAGAAGATTCCATTTGCCCTCTGAATTTCTCAAGACTATTGCACTTTTCATATGAAAATGATCATAGTATCCTGACTTTAGAGCTCTAACAGACTTTAGAAGGAATCAAATGCTCATTTTACAGATTGGGAAATTGAGGTCCAGAGAAATTAAATGACCTTCCCAAGACCTTAGGATCATAAGTCTAGACCTGGAAGGGTTCTCAATGGTCATTTGGTACAAACTTTTCCATCTCAGAGATGAGACTGAGAACCAAGGAGCTTAGTTGACTTGCTCAAGGTCACATGGGAAGTAAGTGGAATAGCCAGAATTGGAGGCTGGGTTCTCTGAGTCCAAATGTAGTATTCTTTTCATTGCAAGATTCTGACAACTTTTCTACTTATTAATTTTTATCTTTTCCCTCAGTGCCAAGGGTCACTTTTCAGTGTGATGGCTACCAAGCCCCCTCACTGTTCCTTGCTTCAAATCTGCTTCTGACAGGTAGGGACTGTATTCTTGCCTCTCTGACCATCTCTTCTCACCCTCCTAGATAATCCATGTCCTATACCCTAACTGTGAATGTACTCCAGTGTTCTGCCATGTTCTATGCCTCACTACATACTCCATCTCTTGGTGACCTCATCAGCTTCCATGAGTTTAATTATCAGCATATTATTCCCAGATCTATACATCCAAGTCTCTCTCCGTTACCCAACTGCCCAATGGACATTTTGAACTAGATGTCCCATAGACATCTCAAATGTAATATGTCCAAAACAGAACTCCTTATCTTTTCTCCTCAAATCCATTCCCTTTCCAAATTTCCCCATTTCTGTTGAGGGCACCAGCATCATTCCAGTTACCCAGGTCCACAACTTCAAAGTCATCCTAAATTCCTCTCTCTTCTTCCATACATGCCATCAGTTGGGCAAGTCTTGTTATTTCTCTTACAATATCTCTTGTATCCACTCCCCTTCTCGGCTCACATGGCCAGCTCTATAGTGCAGTCATCACCATGACTATTACAATAGCTAATGGGCTTCCCTGCCTCAAGTCTCTCCCTTCTTTAATCCATCCTCTGCTCAGCTGCCAAAGTGATTTCTCCCAAAGCATGTTGCCATCCTACTTAATAAATTTCTATCATTTCTTTTTAGATCTTTTAGAGAGTCAAATGCAAATATCTTGGTTGGATATTTAAAACCCTTTTCAACCGGGACCCGTCTTAGTTTTCTAGTCTTATTATACATTACTTCCTTTCATGCACTTTACAGTTCAAACAAAATGGCTTTGCTTTTCAGCGCACATGACACCTTACCTCCCATCTCCATGCCTTTGCACAAACTGTCTCTCATGTACTCCCTTCTCACCACAATCTCTTAGAATCCTTGGTTTCCTTCAAAGTTCAGTTCAAATGCCAATTTTTATATGACACCTTTCCTGATCCTCCAGTTGCCAATGTTCCAACCCTCCCCAAATTCTCTTTATTTATGTATTCATTCTATATATACTTTCATGTGTACATGTTGGTTCTGCCAATGGAACACAAGTTATTTGAGGTAAAGCACTGCTTCATTTTGGTCTTTATCTACAGCACCTATGAGAGTGTCTGGCACATGATAGGCACTCAGTGAATGTTTGTTGATTGATTGTATGGTGATTCTCTTCTTTGTAGCCTCCAAACCTACCACAATATCTTGCATACAGTAGGGACTTGATAAATATGTTTTGATTGAATTGAATGCCAATGCCAGGTAATAGAGCCAAACTTCTTTGGCTGATGAATATAAATTAGTACTTACAATTTCATTACCCTATCAATTTACCCTCATTTAAAAATATCATTCACTGTACTATTAAGAGGCATTATTAATGCCACTAGAGAAAATCCAACTTTAAGAGGATAGAGCAGTTCCTCTAGGATGATATATTAAAACAGTGACCAAATAAGAATGAAAACTCAGAAACTCAGCCTTCCCAGTCTGCTTAGCTCCCAGAATCCTTCATTTCTTCTCTACTTGTGTGTGTAAATGCCTATTTATACATACCATCCCAACCCCATTATGTACATCAGTTCAATACCTCACAGTTTGCTGTCCACGGAAGTATTGCTGTATTGTCACAGCAGCTTTTCTCTCTCGGAGAAATTTCTTTCTCTGGAGCCAGCCTCGAATGTGCTTTTGTATCACAATACACCCTTGCCTCAGTTTATCCAACCGGAGTTTTTCTAAATAGGCCACCTGTCCTGCTCTGAAGAAAATTTTTGTTTTACCAAACTGATACTGGTTAGAGTCCTAGAAGAGAAAACAGTATGTCTGATCAGACATGATCTTTCTCCAAATTTAATATATTCAGATTTTCTACAATATATGTGAGACACCTGAAGTCTTGGGGAAGAGGTTATGGGAGTATTGTAAATACAAATCATGGTTACCAGCACTGGATGAAAGGGTACTGAAAGAAATGGGCATAGTTAGCCTGGAGAAAAGAAATCTTCATCAAAATGAACATGATAGGAGAATTTAAGTATCTAAAAGGCAGTTATGTAGGAGAAGGATTAAAAAAAAGGGTTCTTGGACCAAGCAAAAGTCAAACACGAAGACCAGGAATGATAAGAAAAACAAAGGGAAAGGTAAATCCAAATCTTGCCCTTCACTCATACTGTGAGTTATGTGGACTGTGCAGGTTTGGGGGGAAATTCCAGGAATTCTATGGAGACTTTGAATGCTTTTCCCTTGAAGGAGGGACCAACCCTAGAATGGAAGACTATGTAGGTCCTTGGGGAGGTGAAGCTCATCAAAGAAAGGGTATTGCTTGACTTTCTTATCTATCCTGCATATTTTTTCCATGCTGAAAGACTTCAGTCCCATGGTTGTACCCTCTGTCTGGAGAACAGTATAGGTCTCTGGAGAAGGGAGACTCATTGGAGGGGAGAGTTTCTTCACCCTTACTGGAGGCTGGGAAGACTTTAATGCCAAAGTTGTCCAATAAGTCTGGAGGAATTCTCCAAGGAAAGCAGAGATACAATGAAGAGAGAAGGAGGGATAGTTGGACCATTTATGAACTTGGGCATGAGTCTCTTGAATTTTTTGGGAGTCAGGTTAAATAAAGTCTGTCCTCTGTTTGATGTCTTGTTAGCTCTGTAGCTAAGCCAAGCCCTTTTCCTTTTGTTGTACATACCTAGAATCTTCTCTAGGAGTCTCAGCACAAACCAGAGTATGATTAATGAGAAGCCCCCATATGTAAACCTAGAGCTTTGGTTCTGGGTCACTGGGTATATTCCTTTGCCCATCATTCAATGCCCATCAAAATTTATTACACCTCCATCTTTCTAACTATAGCTCATACCACTTTTCTACATGTTCTACTCTTTTGCTAAACTGTATATGCCTTGCTCTTTCCTACCTTCAATCTTTTGCTCATGCTGTATTTCTTACACTTGGTATACCTTCCCTTCACTCTATCCATTTGTTGAATTTCTACACATTCTTTTTTTATGCCCATCTCACATGTCACCTCTTCCGCCCCCTCCCCAGACTATAGCACTTTGCTTGTCACTCCCTTATGCTAGATTTGAAGTTTAGAAGGCTTGGGTTTGAATCCTGCCTCAGGCCCTTACTAACTGTGCTTTGCTAGGTGATTCACTTAACCTCTCTCAGCCTCAGTTTCTTCATCTGTAAAATGGAAATAATAGCACCTACTTTACAAGTCTCTTGTGAAGATCAATGAGATAACACTTACAGTGCTCTGCAAATCTTAAAACACTACATGAATGCTAGCCATTACTATTATGCACTTATCCTATACTGTTTTGTGTCAGGTGGTATATGTCACAGCCCTCTACTGAACTGTGGCCTGCATGAGGATAGAAACCCTGTCAGTCGGCTAAAGTTTGCATCATGAGGTCAGAGTATTAAGGGCTGGAGGGACCTTAGCGATGACCTTATTGGAACCACTCATTTTAGAGACAACCAGCTCCTCAGCACTTCACACCTGGAAGATGATTTAAAAATGTTTGTTGAATTGAATTATCTAAGAGGAAAAAAAAGTGATCCAGAGCAGGGGGGCACAGACTAACCTGGATTAGTCTGTGTAAAACCACCTTGCAAACCTCTTTCTTATCACCGAAGGCAAGTTCCTGCTGAGACATGAGAACTCCATAGCGGCTATAAAATTCTATGTATGTCCACCTGGAGGGAAAAAAAAAGATTCCAATTTGGTGAATGACATTATGATCTGAAAGCAGTGCTAAGGGGTCTCAGATCCCCTAGAATGCTTCCTGTCACTGCCTCTATGTGTGGTACTCTAGAACCTAGGGGTTCTGACTAGTAGCGGTAGTGAGGAGGGCTGAAGGGTTATCCTGGGGCTGATGGCATTGACCCAAGTAAGCCCCTTCCATTCTATTATCCGGGTATCACCCTAATCAACCTTCTCACGGCCACCAAGAGTCCTTTTAGTTTGCCACTGCCAAATCCTACCTCCCATGGGACCTTTCCTGCTTGCCACCTCCATACAAACTTCTATCTCACAGCAGTCATAGAGTTTGGGGCCAGCAGCTGCTGAGTATAACCAGCAAGTATGGAAGTGGGTACTAATGGTGTTGGCCTATTTCTCTTATAGCTCAACTTTATGCTCTCTAATACCTTTTCCATAAGGCAGTGAGAAGGGCTTAGGAAATTTTCAACTGTATCTCCAGAGGATGCGTACCCAGGACAAATGCCACCCCCTCAGCACAGGATAAGCATGTGTTCCCAAAGAATGTCTACCAACATACCTGGAAGGATAGCTCTGAGCACTGATGCGAATTGTTTCTAAAACTCCACAGGCTCGAAGCTGCTGAACAATTCTTTTGGAGTCAAACCTAAGAGAACAAAAAGTTTGCAGCTGTTTCCCATCATCTTTTATGTGGGATTGTTGTTGTGTCTCTGTAGACCTGAGTCCAGATATTGTTGTTGTTCAGTCGTTTCAGTCATGTCTGACTCTTTGTGGCCCCATTTGGGGTTTTCTTGGCAGAGATACTAGAGTGGTTTGCCTTTTCCTTTTCCAGTTCATTTTACAGAGGAGGAAAGCAAAGCAAAGGGGGTTAAGTGACTTATCCCAGGGTCACACAGCTTGTAAGTTACTGAGGCCAGATTTGAACTCAGGAAGATGAGTCTTCCTTACTCCAGGCCTGGCTCTATCCGCTGCACCACCTAGCTGCCATTTATATGGGCTTAAACTGTTACAATGAATAAACGTACATAAGTCAGGATGCAACAGACTAATGCCATTTCTGCAATAAGGAAAGACAGCAATGTAGCAAAGTGGATAGAATGCCAGGCCTAGAGTGAGGAAGACTCATCTCCTTGAGTTCAAATCTGGCCTCAGACACTTACTAGCTATGTGACCCTGGGCAAGTCACTTAACTCTATTTGCCTCAGTTTCCCTATCTGTAAAATGAGCTGGAGAAGAAAATGGCAAACCACTCCACTATCTCTGCCAGGAAAACCCTCTAAAAGGGGTCATGAAGAGCCAGACATGACTGAAAAATTACTGAACAACAACAAAACAGTAAAGGAGTTTCCCATCACTTAGAAATCTTCAAACCAGGGCTGAATGCCCACTGATTTTGGAGTCAAAAGACTTGTGTTTGAATTTGAGGGGTGGGCACAGATAATTATGACACTGAAGGAGGGGAAAGACAAAAGATAATCCTGTCACTAGAAAAAGGTCAATCATGTCTAGTATCCTTCAAGTGGTATTAAAGAGCATAATAACTTCAATTCATAAAAACTTACATCAAAAATGAATGAATCTGTCTATTGAATTTGGCCCCTTAAAGGTAAACTTGAGTTATGGAAAATTCATTTATGGGAAACATTTCTGTTCCTACAGATCCCAGATAAATCATATCACTATACTTAAAATGTTTCCTAGAATATTAAAGTACTTTAAAAGTCCCATGTACATGCAATTCATATGCTAGCGGGAAATCATTTCTATCACTTCATTAAAACAGGTATCCTATGGGTCTCTATTAGGCAAAACACTGTCAGTCTAGTCTAAATAATTACTAGATATCTTTTTAATGATTTTATCTTTTAATAAATTAAAAAGATATTTCCTATTATTCTGAATTTGATAAACACCACCATTTCCACATATGAAGAGCTGAAAAAAAGAGGACTCTCTCTCTCTCCCCCTACATATATATATACACATATATGTGTGTATATATACACACATATATATGTGTGTATATATATATGTATATTATATATATATAAAACTGCAAGTCTTTATTATGCACAGCTTAGGTTTTGAAAAAAATATGTGTGATAAATTCAACACCCTAGTTTTAAACCTGTTCTGCTTATTTGTCTCCTGCTCAACAGCCTTCTGTTCTCTTCTGTACATAAGGGGAAGGAGATTATCACATCCATCCACCCCAATTACTGTAAGCAACAGGTGATCTACAGCCTGATACCTTTATCAGGTGATAATATCTCTTAGAATCATAGAATCAATCAAAGGTGTAAACTAAGTGTGTCTAAATCCCAGGCACTACTATCAATCCATCAGCATGGGTGTAAATTAAGTATACACAAGTCTTCCAACAATTTGGGAGGAGTCATCGAATGAAATTAGATGAAGCTGCAAAGGAAATAAATTGGGATGGGTTGAAAGAATTAGACACACCTCTGAGCTGATGTTTATAAGAAGGGATTTTAGCTGAGAGTTAAGTTTCAGGAGCACTTTGAGGAGTCAGACCCTTGTTCCTATAACTAGAGGGTAGCAAGGTGGTGGTGGGGGCAGAGATTGAATCTCTCTTCTTCCCTGCTCTGACAGAGGATAATGCTGCAAACTTCGAAAGGTTGGAAGATTTGGACTTCTCATCAGAGCTGGTAGCAGTGTCTGGGGCAGTAGGATCTCAGATCAGAGTGTGGTAGACTTCCTGCCTTTCTGGGCTGTCCAGGTCGTCCTCCTTTCCCTTTGCCCACAGCATTCTGGCTGTCTTTTTGTACAGTCCTGGGTTGAATGAAGGGGCTTACTGTTTTCTTTGAATTTCTTTATTACATCCAATCTGGTACCATTTTGAGATCTTTGCTGGAGCATATATAGCTCCTCTATAATCTGTCCTATTATCATCTTAACCCAATTACTTTATATTTTAGTAATACACTCACAAGTAAAATAACTTTTATTTAATTATGTCCTAGAATGAATATTTTCCCACTAATTACTAAGATTATGCTCTATTGGCAAATTGTGGATAAAGACAGGTCTATATCCTGACCCAATTAAATTACTCTAACTGCTCTCTTGTTTCTTTCATACTTTTCTTACCCATTCCATTGTACGCTCCTTAACAGTAGGGTCTATATCATAGCTATTGGTATCCCCAGTGCTAAGAATAGTAATATAAGAGGTGCTTAAAAAGGGCCGAATAAATGACTTTTCATTTTAAATCTTGTATTTCAAAATAATAAATTCCTCTTTATATTTAAAACTCATTTTTCTAGGTAAAATATTGTTGATATTTTCAATTTTACACTAAATTCATATCCTTCATCAAAGAACCAGAAAACAGTTAACAAAGGAAATTCTGTTCCCTAACCTTTTGTGTTCTCTAAGAGTAGCATTAAATAAGTAACCATAATACTGAATAATATTTGCATCTTCAGGAGGACTGGAATACTTACTCAAATGGTAACTTCTCATCATTTGGCTTTATGCATCTTACATAGTGAGGTGTGGTTGCATTGAGTGTCTCCATCAGTAAATACAAAGAGCTTCGGAACTAGAAAATCACAAATTTTCAGGTCATGTAAAAGGTCATAATCAAGGTCATATTGAGCCTAATTTAACCCTCACATCAGGTAATTAACACATTCTTAGCCTTCATGCAATCTTAGTAAGAAACTGAAGAGAGGGAAAAGAAAATCAAAATGTCTAAAAAACAAAATAAGGGAAATTTGGGGGTAGTGTTTGTACCACATGTGAAGCTTTTAAAATTAGAGACAATAAAAATTTTCTCAGATTTTCAAGGTAAGTTATCAAGCTGTGCCAGATATTCCTTTTTGTGTATGACATCATAGTGATTGCAGCAAGACCTGGAATACTATAAAGCCTCCTAAATGAAATTTATAACCATTCAGAGGAGTTTCACCTACCTATCCACACAGGGAAAAACAAGTAGATGAAGAATGTTTATTGCTAAGAATATGATATTATTCGTGCTCATCTGTTATGTGTGCATGCACACACATATGTAACATACACATATATGTACATGCAAACACATGGCCAATATGATGAATGGACGGACAACGAACTAGGCCCAGAAATGAATGAATGGGAGAGAGTGGCTAACTTGTCTTTGGAAAGTTGTCCAGTTCTTTTTAGTAACTCTAAACTTCATCTCAAAACAAAGGTCCATGTTTTTACACAAATATTCTTCTAGTAATAAATGGCTGTGAATCATGAAATATTAGAGTTCTTTGAACACTTGAAGTTGAGGGTCACCCAAAAGGAAATGGAAAGACATGTGGTGAGTTAAAGCAGGCCACACTATATTCCAAATGAAGACCTATGTAGGAAGAGCAGCATAAAAGATGTGACCAGAGATTTGACTCAGATTCTTAAAATCTAGCCAAATGCTAAGATTCTTAAAATCTAGCTACTGCTCAGATTCTTTAAGGGTCTAGCCAAGGGCTCAGATTCTCATAATCTATTCAATAACTCCTTAAGAGTCTGGCCAATATGGCAGATTTTTTTTAATAAACCTTGTCTTTGGCTGAAAAAAAAAAGAAATGTATGTCTAGAAAAACAAAAGGTGGGCTAATCATGTAGCCAAGAGAAAGGGATAACTGGTGGCTAGTTTCTATGCTCCATTGGTATCCATACACCATCAAGATAACAAATGTGTTTCCAGAAGATTGGATGTAAATTTATGGGAAGACATGGACAGGAGACTCCCAGGAGTAGGCATGGATGGGCAATCTGCATTGCTTGAAGAAATGCTCACATCAGTGAGATCACCAGTGTTGGTGTATTAGAATAAGCTGAGATGACCTCCAGCTTACATTTACATAGTGTACTATGTAAACTTACATAGTACATACATAACTTACACTTACATAGTGTGTTAAGCTTTATAAAGTGCTTTACACACACTTATTTCATCTGTCTCTCATAACAACTTGAGTTATAAAACCTCAGATTTAATATTGCTTTTATAAAATATGCTGAGACACCATGTAGTAGAGTGGACAGACGGCTGGCCTCAGCATCAGAAAGGCCTGGGTTCAAGGCCTGCCTCATACTTATTGACCTCTCAGGGGCCCAAGTAACTCTAAGACTCTAAGTTTGAAATCAGCTGCCAGTTTGCTCTGGGAAAGGAAGTTTCTCATTGAGAAACCTGTATACCAATAAAATAATGGATCTGGTTTAAAAATAAATAACCTTGAAAACTCAGGACAATATTTGACCAATGAAGCATGTCAATACCTTGAGGGAGACAATACAAATAAAGCGTTTGGTAACCACAAAGTGCCACATAAACAAGAGTTATTGTTACTGTGATTATTACTTTCCAAAGGGTCCTGAAAACAGCAGCCCATAAAAGGTGACATTTGGTCAGACTTGTCTTGCTTTGATAAAATACCCCACTGTTATAAATGATGCTCTTCTATGTTTGTATTTTTACATTTGAAAAAATGATACATTTTCCACATTTGCCCTAGAATATAGATTATGTAGATACTTGGCTCTCCAAGAAAAGCACCAGAACTCACACCCCAAGCCTCTTTACTTCTCTTTACTACCCCCAAAGATCTCCTTGGTACCTTGTTGCCAACTGTTGTCCGAAAATGCTTGTTATTTGGCTTGAGCACTTGCTTGGCAGATTTGACTGTGATAGCAGAATTGAAGGGGGGAGGAGGACCTGGGTTTTCTTGGAAAAAGCTAGCACAGAGAGGAAACTGAAAAATGACAGAGTATCACATTTAACACAGATAAAAATAATAATGACTTGCACTTACTTATATAGCACTGTAAGGTTTACAAAGTGCTTCACAAATATTAGCTCATATGATCCTCACAACGACCCCGGGAGGTAGGTGCTATTATTAAGCCCATTCTAAAGATGAGGAACCTGAGGCACACAGAGGTTATGTGACTTGCCCAGGGTCACACAACTAGCATCTAAGGCTGGATCTGAACTCAGATCTTCCATGCCAGGGTGCTCTTTATTCACAAGGCCTTTGAAGTAGGTTAGCTAATCCAACCTTCCCTCATTTGACAGATGCAGAAAACGAAGACCAGAGAAAGTGACTTACCCAAATCCATCTGGTAAATTAATGTTTGGACTAGAATGTAGGTCTCTTAACTTTTAGTCCAACATTTTTCATTATATCACATTTACTTTTCTTAACCATAAGGAATAATATGAATGTGCTGAGGATCTCTGGTTTCATTACCATGGAGAGCTCCCATTATAAGAGCCCCCTCCACCAATGCAAATGTATTTTCTTTCTCTACCTTAGCAATCCTAGGACACCAGCCAAGGTTCACAGCAGTTAAATGATTTGCCCAGAGACACAGAGCTAGTGAATGTCTGAGACACTCTGACCCTTCCTAATTGTGCCCTTGGATAAGTCATTTCCCATCTCTCTCTAAGCTTTAGTTTCCCCAATTGTAAAATGGGAATAATAATGCCCTCACTACTTACTTGCTGTGTGAAAAACACTCTGTGAACTTTAAAGCCCTACAAAATCACGTGTCATTATTATTAACAATAACAATCATACAGGCCAAACATATTAGCGTTTGTTTGTTTTAAGTAGCAGGCAAGCTTGTGGTCAACTAAGACCTCCAAATTGTTTAAAAAACATGTACTGTTCCCTCTTCTGCAATCTGGCTTCCTGTATTCTGTACCTTTATATTTGATTTTCTGAATCTAAATGCAGGACTTTATCTCGTGTTTCATTTTCTTCACCTTGCCCTATGTCTGAGACAATTTTCAATATGGTTTCCATTGTCTTATCAGGTTAGCTCTCCCTCTTAGCCAAAGCTAATCATTTACAAATTTGTTAATTATGGCAGACTATAGCTTCATGAATATTAACTTAGATTCAAAAAGCAGATAGTCATTACCATATTTAAAATTTAGAAAATTTGTACTGCTTACTTAAAAAGCATTTATATGTATACTTAGAATGAAGACAACAAAATCTTCATTACTGCAGAACCCATGCTTGAGGCAGCTGGCTCCTTCTCTTCCTCCTGTCTTTTGGAGATCTCTCTCAAAGCATTCCCAGGAAAATTTGAATAAAACAACCAACTTACTATTGGGGAGGGGATGTGGGAGGGATGGGGAATTAAAAGAGTTTGAGGGAAATACTTTTCACCTCTAAAACTCCATAGGGAGATGGCTGCTGATGTGAATGGGAGAATGTTCCTTAGGCACTTAAGAAGAGAAGAGGCACATTTCTCAAATATATAGAGAACTGAGTCAAATTTATAAGAATACAAGTCATTTCCCATTTGAGAATGGTCAAAGGACATGAACAGGCAGTTTTCAGATGAAGAAATGAAAGCTATCTATAGTCATACAAAAAAAATGCTCTAAATCAGTATTGATTAGAGAAATGCAAATTAAAACAACTCTGAGGTACCACCTCACACCTATTAGGTTGGCTAATATAACAGAAAAGGAAAATTATACATGTTGGAGAAATGTGGGAAAATTGGGACATGAATGCATTGTTGGTGAAGCTGTGAACTGATCCAACCATTCTGGAGAGCAATTTAGAACTATGCCCAAAAGACTATAAAAATGTGCATACCCTTTGATCCAGTAACACCACTACTAGGCCTGTAGTCCAAGGAGATCATAAAAAAGGGAAAATAACTTACATGTACAAAAATATTTATAGCAGCTCTTTTCATGGTGGCAAAGAATTGGAAATTGAGGGAATGTCCATCGGTTGTGGAATGGCTGAACAAGTTGTCATATATGAATATAATGGAATACTATTGTGCTATAAGAAATGATGAGCAGGTGGATTTCGGAAAAATCTGGAAAGACATACATATATATATATACACACATATACATATGTACATATACATATACATATATATGTGTGTGTTGAAGATGTGTCATTTCTGTGACCATTAATTTGAAAATAAAACTTTTATGTTTTGGGCCTTGTGAACATGAATGCTTATAAGGGGTGTTATTGGTTCACCTTTAAATAGTAATAGATGATAACATTTCCAGGTTCTACCCAGGTAGGGACAATGGTCCAGAGAGGCAAGAAGTCCCCAAAATATATGTAGGCCCTTAGTTTCAGGAAGGAGCCTCTGATACAAAGGTTGTACATATATCATACTATATATATATATATATATTCATCATACAGAAGTGTATTGATATACTTCTTTAGCTGTGTGGAATTGTACAATAAATAATTATTAACTTATTTTATTGAAGTATTAATTTACAAACCTTGCTTGTTCTCAGGATTTCAACCAATCCTTCATATACTGTGTCTCTATTCTTCTCCAGGAATCCTTCACATTTATACTCTACCTATGCAAAGAGCTTAAATTAGAAATATCAGCAGACTATAATTTCAGAGACAGAGCAGGCAAATTTTCAATCTTTAAATCACTATTTGTTTTGTGGGTGGCAGTGGTTTTATGTTTTTAAAAGAGCCTAAGATAAAATGACTAGAAATGCTGATTGGAGAAGGATGGATTTGGTTTCTTTATTTTTATGACTCTAGCTTTACTACAATCATGAAGTACTAACAATAAATCCCTCAACATACCATGTCAGATTATAACAATGTCTATCTGACTTTCTAATGGTAATCTGCTTTAAAACTGTAATAACTCTTTCAGGTCACTACTGAGTAAAGATAAACCTAGTTTTCTGAATTCTAGCTAATAAATTCAGGAAGTTGTCTCTCTCTGTGCCCATCAGAAGCAAGAAAAAAAGGATCAATGATGCCCCTTGGTTTCAGTAACAAACCTTTACTTAATTAGACACAAATGTGGTAGCAAGGAATGACCTTACCAATGGAAATCCAGATAATTGAGAATTCAGAGATTCTTTAAAACAGACAAACAAAAAGTCCAATATGGACTTTTAAAAAGAAACAGTAAACCTTTATAATTCTAGTACAAATTACTAACTCTTTGCAATGCCTGAGCTCTGCCAAAGATTGAAAAATCTCCAAGTGCCTCTTTCTAGGTAATTACTTTTGCTTGATACCTCAAACAATGGTATTGATACAGAGGTTGTATAAACATCCCAGCCTTTCCAAAAAATCACTGGAAATTTCCAATGAAGTAGAAACTA
This sequence comes from Vombatus ursinus, assembly GCF_900497805.2. Lineage (NCBI taxonomy): Eukaryota > Metazoa > Chordata > Mammalia > Diprotodontia > Vombatidae > Vombatus > Vombatus ursinus. The sequence goes on from NW_020954626.1 coordinate 3,451,563, forward strand.
GCTCATCATATGGTATATTGTAATATGTGTGTGTTTTCATACAAGCACAAAGATGATGTGAACAGACTTTTCATACAAGAGTCATATGAGGGAGATGAATTCACATATACCATGTGAATCAAAGGCGGAATGCTCCTTGAAATGAATGTAGATTATATGTGATTTTTATTGTCTTGTACATCTTGATTTTTTCAGTGAGAATTCATAGAAATTCTGAAATTATAAATGAAATTAACTGGAAATTTAACATTATAAACTTTCATTTTGTATGTAACTTTACAGAGATCCCTTTAATACATAAAGTAATGTATACTTTTACAGAATACAGAAGTACTAACTTACTGTTATTCAATGAGCCTGACAAAGTTAATACAACTTCCAAAGGAATCTAATTTACAAGTAGAGAGTCACTTAGAGTCTGGTATAATGGCACTCCCTGGAATGCCTTGTTTATTTAAATCATTGATCATTCACAGATGTTCCAGACAGAGGACTTGTATTCAGTAAAAACCTAAGCAGAACCACACCCTGCTTTCACCACAGAGGGTGGCATCCCCACAATTTCATAGATAGAAAATAAAATGAAACCAGGGTAAATGAATCCCTGCATGGGTAGGGAACCTGTGGCCTTCTAAGTCCTTGGGTGTAGTCTTTTGACTGAGTCCAAGTTTTATAGAACAAATCCTTTTATTAAGGGAATTTGTTCTCTGAAGTTTGGATTTCTGAGAAAGTCAAAATCTATGGCAGAACCAAGAAAAGACATGCTCATGTTGTCTACAAAACTTGTATACTGACCTATATGCTTGAAGTCCACCTGTTTTATCATTACAGTGAATTGCATGTGACTCAAAAAAAAATTATTTCATCAATGCAGCATGGTGAGCACGTTTCTAATACAACTAGAAGCCCAGACCTAGACTTTGCTGATGCTTCCCTTTCTGAAAGATGCTAACTGAATATAGGCATGTGAATAGTTGTGCAAGATCCATATCATACCTTATCAGCAAAGTGCTGGATGACGAAGGATGTGTTTGACATTCTAGGCTTTTCAAATGAAGCATTCTTGTTGACAAAATTATTATAGAGTTTTTGAAGCCAATTTTCATCTGTACCATGTGGTAACTAAAAGCAGAAAAATAAAGCGAGTTAAAACATTAATAGAGGCAATAAAAAGTTGCTAAACAGAGTAAAACCTGACACAGAAACAGTACTCTAGTAAACTGTGAAGTGTGACAGCTAGGTGGTGCAGTGGATAGAGTGCCAGGCCTGAAGTCAGGAAGACTCATCTTCCTAAGTTCAAATCTGACTTCAGAAATCTGTGACCCTTAAGTCACTTGACCCTGTTTACCTCAGTTTTCTCATCTGTAAAATGGGCTGAAGAAGCAAATAGCAAACCACTCCAGTATCTTTGCCAAGAAAATCCCAAATGGGGTCACAAAGAGTCAGACATGACTGAAAAACAACTTACCAACAACAAACTGAAATATATCAACAGCAGAAGAGCTGGTGTGCAATTTCTGCCTATAGTTATAAGAATGCAACATAATCTAAAGAGTTTTTGGTGCTAATATTGAAAAGATTAAAAATGGTAATATTTCTCTCATTAAAGCAAGTGTGATTTAAAGTAGGAGAAAAATTTTGAAGTGATTAACAATGATGAAATAAGAGAATATTTATCAGGCTGTGTTAGGGTAACAACAAGAAAAAGAGGATCAGGATCTGGGAACAGTAGAATTTACATAAAATAGAAGACTCAGGGTGATAGATAAGCCATGAGCAAGAAATAAAGTAAAGAAATCAACACAGAATAGATATCAGAGGGTAAAGCAAGGCAGGGGGAGGGGATCTAATCAAATGGACAGCTAGGATCCTATATTGAATGAAGGATGGAATGAATGATTTTATTTTTGTCATAGAGACAGACATTTCCCTTTTCATTTTTTTCTCACAAGGTCTAAAATTCACCAAATATTTGTGGTTCTGCAAAGTGACTACAGTATTTTCATTTTCAGGTGAAAGAAAAAATAAGTGCTGGCTATGGTTACCATCATGAAATCCCTCATTAGAAAGAATTCCCTTTTCATTCTTCTGCTTGTGGCGAGGGCGAGGATAACATCTTGTGGTCACTTCTGGCTTAGCTACTTGCAACACTGGTTCTGGACATCATTGATTTTGGAATATCAAAATGTATTTGCCATGAAACTCCCTGAACACAATACTCCACTTTGTAATTGTCCTTTGGATTATTTAGAGCAAGGGTTCTTAACTTCTTTACCACAGTGGCTGGCACCTACTAAGTACATGTTGACTTCACTTTTGTTTCCTAGATTCCCTTGGCAGTCTGTTGAAACCCAAAGACTTGTTTTCAGAATATTCTTTGTTACCTAAACTTGAAAGTGGAGGAAATGCTAAGTGTTAGTTAGAGTATGGTGAAAATAAAAATGTAATTTTTCCCATTCAGGGTCAAGGAACCCCTGAAATCTATCCATAGACCTATGGATCTCACGTTAAGTATCTGTGGCTGAGAGCAATCTCTGCAGATAACTTCTTTTAAACCTTAGCACCAAGGAGCATTTTATACAGAGGGAATACAAACATTCCAAAGAGATTATTCAATTCAATGGAAGAGGCATTTATTGACAGCCTACTAAGTTCCAGGCATTATGCTAGGTGCTGAGGAAACAAAAACAAAATGGTCCCTGGCCTCAAGGTTCAATATTAAAACCTACAGGTTACCCTATGTCCAGAGCTCAAACCCTCTTTTTTCTTCTAGCATCAGACCCTCCCACCTGATCCCTAGACCTCTTTGCTTTGTCCTTAAACTCTTCTGATCCTGGTACCAACACAGAACTTCAGATGCGTGCTTCCTTTCTGATTCCTCAGCTCCACACTCCATACCTCCAGTAATTGATTTTTGATCCTTCAAGTTTCTGGCCTTTCTTTAGGCACTACTTTTTCCAAATTCCCAACTCAGAAAGTCACACTGAATTATGGAGTACACTCATTCACAACCTATTTGCCTGTGAGACAGGTCCTGTCTTTTGACCTCCTTCAATACAGCCAGGAAGGAAAGTACAAAAAAATCAGTGTATGACCCACTACTGGACATGTGCTCCAAGGAGATCAAAGACAGAAAATGGAGGTCTGATGTACATCCAAAATATAACATGACTCTTTATGGTGTGTGTGTATGTATATACATACATACATATGTATATATGGCAACCGGTGTTTATCAGTTGGAGAATGGCTAGAAAATAACTATGGTAGATGAGTGTAATGGAATATTATCATTTAGTAAGAAGTGGAGAATATAAAGAATTCAGAGAAACATGGGAAAATTTGTATGAAATGATGAGAAAAAGGCAGAACCATAAGAACAATATAGACAATGACTAAAACAATGTAAAGGAAAAGATGATTAAAAGAAAATCAGACTCTAAGTGAAAAACCAATTGCATTCTCAGAGAATAAATAATGAAATATACCTCCTTCCACATGGCAGAATGCTATATAAATTATCAGACGGTGTCACTAACGGATTTTTTCTTAACTGCTTTTTCTTTTTTTTCCCACAAGGGAGGATTCAACTGGGGTAGTGGTTGTTAGTGAGGGAAGGGGGTGTTTTTCCATAAATGAATTGTAAAGTAAAAATAGAAGGTATCAATATTTCCAAAGTAAGCATAAGGAATTTCAAATTCCTTTCTTTTGAGAAATCAAGATAGAAGATACTCAAGATTACTTGACCTAAATAAACAAAATGAAATTGGAAAAGGTGCATAAACTTAAACTTTTAGGAAGATATCTTCCCTTCCCTTGCAGCAAAAACCCATATTTGGGCAAAAGGCATAAAAGTTTTAGTCTGAGAGTAAAGAAAACGTGACAGCAGTACAAAAAGCATTAGGCTTGTGGTCATATGACCTGAATTCAAATCCTGCTCTGCTACTTGTGTGATCATGGGCAGGCTATCCTTTTTCAGCCTCAGTTTCCTCATCTCAAAAAATGACTACCCATAACTTTTTGCTAGCAGGTGCTTCTCTATGACTTTCCTCACCATTGCTTTACATTGTTTTCTATCTTGATTTTTTCACATAAAGAATTATCAATTTCGAAAGAAAAAACTTAATGAGTGGATGATCTCTATGGTCCCTTCCAACCCTAAATTTCATGACTTTCTCTCTCTCTGTCTCTGTCTCTCTCTCTCCTCCTCCCCTCTTTTTCCCTTCATCTCTTTCCTTTTCTCTCTCCCTGTGTCTCTACCTCCCTTCCACCCTCTCTCTCTCTCTCTCTCTAAGAGATTCTAATATATAGGTTTCAAATTACTGTTTCAAAAATCCACCCTGCAAAAAGACTTGTTATGGTTAGGAATGCAAAGGATGGATTAAAAAAAATGATTACCAAGCATTCTTCATCTAGTAGCTCCAAAATGCCCATTTTGGCTTCAATCAAATCAATAACTGGTTGATTGTCATAAAAGTCGATCAAAGTCCAGGGAATGCCTTCCTTCATGTATTCTTCTTGCTCAAGTTTGAACACATGCTGATAATCCACATGTTGATAGAGAAAAAAAAACATCACAGAGGTTAAATAAACTTTCAGGGAGAAAAGTATAAACATAAGGGAAAAGAAAAAAATCAGTTATTTGTATTGAAAAAGAAGAGTTTATAATACAAATAAATATTTTTTTCTACATGATTAACCATTTTACAGATGGTCCAATATATGTCTTATAGTCATTTTCCTTCATACTCTGAGTGGTTCCCCATCTCCTGTCTAGGTAAGAGGTGCTGTCCCAGAAGTCCTCATTTACTTAATTTGAACCCAGGATCACTGTGCCTATTCAACGTGCTTCCTGACTGGCATCAAGGACCAGAAAAGAGTCTTTGTTTTAGGTTATCTGTGGTCATGCCCCTTCTTCCTCTCTCTCTTCTTCAATTAGCATACATAATAGAGAATTAAAAACAAGGGGGAAATTAACTTTGGCAACAGTAGTAACATAGGCATAAAAATCAACTATGAGAGCTGGACTTGCCCTTTCTGGGCAAGGACATTTCTTATAATTGAACAAAGGACATCTCTTACAATTGAACCTAGCTAGCTTTTCTTTCTCTTCTCCACACCTTGCCAATAGAGCACCCCTTTCCAAGAGACCTTCCTATATGTGTTGTGGGAATGTTGGCGGCAAATACCGGTACACCCCATTCAGTCCTGGGTGTTGACAGTGGGCAGGATCAGGATTGACAGCACTGCCCAGATTCTCCAGGGTCGGGTTTTTAATCAAGCTTTCTTCTAAGACAATGGGATGCTGGAAAGGCTCAGTTCTCAGACATGGCCATAAGGTGGCACAGTATCTCAGCACGTGGTCACTCAATAGGAGAAAAATAAATTTGCCTGAGAGGGGAAATTTGTTGGACAGTTCAGAAGACTCTTGGGAAATCTTGGGAGAGTTTGTGAGCTTTACCTCTTTATTGTATATATCTTTCTCCTTCCATTAACATGCACAGGACTGAGACTTAGGTTTAGGAAGATAAAAAAAAAGTTACATAAACGTACCAGGTTAAACTGTTGCTGCAGTTTTTCATTGGCATAATTGATGCAAAACTGTTCAAAGCTGTTCACATCAAAGGTTTCAAAACTGAAACAGATTTTAAATAATAGGGTATATAATACATAATTATATAAAATTGTATGTAAATACATATTAATTAATTATTTATAGTTTTTTCCCTCCCCATTTAGGACTGCAAGGAGGAAGACTGGCCCCTCAACCATGTGCTCTGAACTTAAACAGTTAAGACTTGTCATCCACCATGGTTTGCCATACATGATGACTTAATCACTTGGTTAATGGCCACTTGGCTGGTTTTGAGTCTTTCTGTGCTGAACTGGGTTGGTTCTCAGACAGTAGCCATAGTCTATCACTGGAATTGACCATGAAGATTTTTCAGCATAGTAGAACATCCCAGAGACTATGCTCTATCATAGACTTTAAGAACCCAGAATCATCTTCATCCTATGCTGCTAGTACTGCTAATAATGATAATGATAGATAGCATTTATATAACACTTTAAAGTTTGCAAATCCCTTTGCCTAAGTTATCTCATTTGGTCCTCACATCAAGCCAGTGAGGTAGGTGCTATTATTATTCCCATTTTACAGATGAAGAAACTGAGGCTATTAGAGGTAAAATGGCTTGCCCAGAGTCACACAAATAATAAGTATCTGAGGTGGGATTTGAGCTTAGGTGTTCTCCAAGTCCAGAACTCTATTCACTGCACCCCTACCTGCCTCTTGTGCCATCTAGCTGCATGTTGTTGAGGCATGAGAATGAGACACAGAGGATTAAAATATGGCCAAATGTTCCTATTTTTAAATGTATGTTTCTTCAGCAATTATGGCAAGTGAAATTTTAAATAACTTGATGACAGATTTAAATGGTATTGTTGGAAAGGCAGCTCCTTATCTGTTCCAATTCATTTAAAAATCAAGTAGGACAGATGCTTTAAAGTTGACACATGCCCATTGGGAGGAGCTTGAAGTTGCCCTGGGGGAATATAAATCTAGAATTGATGATCCAAACTGGTCTAGAACTAAATCAGGTAGAATTTTGGGATAGATGAATTGATTTCATGGTGTCCTTAAGTGTTCTGACCCACTTTGTGAAGGAGAATCTGGTGTGGTAATTTGGCCTGGGTTTGTTCCTAGCATAGTGGAGTTCCTTGGGGGTGAGAGGCAAGGGTACTGAAAAGAATCCAGAACCTGTCAAGAATCATCTAGACTTTGGACTAGAAAAATAAAAGCCTCTAGAACTTCTGCGGTTCTCAACCACACTCACATCCAGATACACTTTGGGGACTGAGAGGTTCTAGAACCAGTTGAGAAGCCAAGGCATACCCAATGTAATAAGTAGTTATTAAACATATATTTTGTGATAGGTACTGGGACCCAGAACACTGTCCTATGGTTAGAATTTAGAAGACTATCCATCAAGATCTATTCATGCTCCTCAGACCCACTGGTATCCAGAGAACACCAGTGAGCCATTTGATAGCTCTGTCCAGAGTTCTCTGGGTGAGCAGGGGTCTCAATGTCAGGAAGCATTTCTCAACCCCTTTGCCTCCACATAGGGGGCATCAGTGTGAGATCATAGTTGGTTTTAACCCTAACTATTTAGGGTTGTTGTTGTTATTGAGTCGTTTCAGTTGTGTCTGATTCTTCATGACCCCATTTGGGGTTTTCTTGGCAAAGATACTGGAGTGGTTCGTCATTTCCTTTTCCAGCTCATTTTACAAATGAGGAAACTGAGGGAAACAGGGTTAAATGACTTGCCCAGGATCATAAAGCTGGTAAATGTCTGAAGATGGATTTAAACTCAGGTCTTCCTGACTCCAGGTCCAGTGCTCTATCCATGGTGCCACTAGTTGTCCCCCAACAACAACTGCAGGACCCAGGACAGTGTTGTATGGCTAGAATCTAGAAGAATATTCATCTAGATCTATTCATACTCCTCAGATCCACTGGTACTCAGAGAATACCAGTGAGTCATTTGACAAGACTTTCTGGAGTTCTCTAGGTAGGCAGAGAGCTCAATATCAGGAAGCAGTTCTCAACTCTTTTACTCCCACATAAGAGACCTCAATGTGAGATCATAGTTAGTTTAAACCCTATCTCTGCAGGGTGTCCCAAAAGTCTTTTTTTTTTTTTAAATTGTATTTATTTATTTATTTATTTTTGGTGAGGCAATTGGGGTTAAGTGAATTGCCCCGAGTCATACAGCTAATGAGTATCATGTGTCTGAGGCCGAACTTGAACTCAGGTCCTCCCGAGTCCAGGGCCGGTGCTCTACCCACTGTGCCACCTAGCTGCCCCTGTCCCAAAAGTCTTAAGGCAGTTTCAAACCTTAATGGTCTAAAATGTCCTAACACATTTGGAATACCTTGTATTGTCAAAGATTGCAATGCATATAAAACAATTATATTACAAACACACATATTATACAATACAATTAAGTTTCCACATCCATTATTCCTCTTTCAAAGGTCTTACAAGTGATGGTCTTCAGTTTCTACCTCAACTGATCCTAATATTTACTCTTAGAACTTCATGATTAGAAGAGACCATAGTGGTCAGTTAGTCTAACCCTCCCATTTTCAGATGAAAATACTGAAGCCCAGAGAGTAGGATGACTTTCCCATAGTTACACAACTAGATAATGGCTTTTTTTGAGGCTCCTTTGCCTTAAAGGCTGAATTCATTTCTCCCGTATTTTGAAGAGCATGTATAGTCAGGTACACAGTAGTGTTACATGAGGTCAATGGTAAACCTAAAATATGAGGATAATTTGTATATACTTAGCATCATGGAAATTTGTTCTGGTAATCTCAATTAGCCAAATTTGTATACTAAAATACAGGACTATTTTGCTCTTATTTTAAAAAAATTACTCTTAGATACATTTATATTTCTATTGAGGACATCTTTCCAGTCACCAAGATTCCTGATGGATTTTCTTTACCTAGGAGTTGACTCCACCAAAGAAATCCCAGGTTCAGTCCCTATACATTATCCCTTGTGTAAACATTACTACTTTTGCTGATAGAATGTAGTGCTTGGGAACAGCATCAGTTCTGTTTTTGTTTCTGTAACCTCAGCACCCAGCATAGTGCCTGGCACATAGTAGGCACTAAATAAATGTTTGTTGCCTAAGTAATTTATTTAAGTTGTAGGGCTGTTTATGTTGAACCAACATCTAGAGTTCTTTATTTTAAATCTAAATCAACATTTGTATAAAACTTAGAAATCTACCTTAAAGTATTATCTTGAATTAACTCACATCCAAACAAGTATATGGGAAAAGCTGGTTATAAAAACTGGAGAAGGGGTACAGGACTAAATGTACGATCAACAGAATCTCCACAACAATATTTCCTGTGCTGGCTCCCTTCTTATCTCTTCCCCATCCAATAGATCTGCTTTGAGGAAAACACATGACTGGTTGAGAGCTAACTCTTTCTATTTGCAAGTAAGGTGGAAAAAGACAGGGAATATTTTTTTGTACATTTCTGACTGTTCACTCTTTGCTCGTGAGGCAGAAATTCATGTGTAATAATCTTAAATAACCTTGATGGAATCTAGTCTGTGCCATCATCCATTAAAAAAAAAACAGAATTTGCTTTGGGAAGGGGATGGGCAAATATGGCTAGATTTTTTAAAAATTTATTTTTATTCTGACTTAATAGAAGGTGATTCTGCAAATACAGAGAAGAACAGAAAAAGAAGATTGTACCTGAATCTGTAGGTCTTCACTATATATTCCTTGCTTTTCTTTTTCAAGTATATAACAAGATCAGTGTGTAGCTTTCAAAGCTATCTTCCTTGTCTGGCCTTCTTTCTTTCTCTCCATTAGGAAAAAACAATTGCCTCAAAGATCCTTCCTCTTTTACTTTCGTTTTTATGTTTCTGCTACACTATCTCTAATCCCCCCTCTCTCCCACTCAGTCCCCATTGGGGCAAAAGAAAAAAGAAAAACAAAACTAATAGGACTAAATTTTCAAAAGTTCAAGTGTAATGACATACTAGAAGAAACAGGCTCCTGCACTCTCTCTGCCTTGTTTTTGCTCTTGTCCACAAATAGGCTAACATACTCTGGCCAAAAAATCAGACATGTGATTTGCAAAACTCGGTTGAGGGAAAGATGGGGAAAAATCACAACCCAAACACATCATCTCCAGTCTCTGGAAGATTTAATTGTCTGCTTTGGCAGCAATCCAACTGTCTGTCCTAGAGAAAGACAACAATGAAGAATACTATTCATTAAACAACTGAGCAGGATCCGGGCATGAGAAAGTTTCTTCTTACATAGCAAACTACATTGTACAAACATACATGTATAAACAAGCAGCATGATACAGTGGAGAGAACACTGTTTGGAGCCAGAGGACCTGGGCTAGCATTTCTGCTCCTTACTATGTACCTGTGGGCAAATAAACCACTGTGTTACTCAGTTACCTCATCCATCAAATGCATTTGGACTAGATTAGAGGTTCCCAAAGTATAGTGCAGGGACCCCTGATGGTCTCTGAGACCTTTTGATGGGGTCTACAAGGTCAAAATTATTTGCACAATAATACCAACGTGTTTTAACTTCTAATATGGTAGACATCAAAAGACATAACCCACATAAATAAAAGCTCTTTGGGAATCCTTAATACTTTTTAAGAGTGTAAATGAGTCTTGAGATCAAACAGTTTGAGAACTGCTGGACTAGATAAACTTTTGGTACTAATTCCATGATTCTATAATCTTCATATTAATGAAGAGAAAACAAAAGAAGAGAAGTTCTCCAGAATAAATAGTCACCCAGATACTTAACACAGAAAGATTTGGATCACTGGGAATAATCTTACCCATAAATGTCCAAAACCCCAATGAAAGTATGTTTTTTGCCTGAAAACTGCAATGCTCTGTTAATTCTTTCCACAATGAAGTCAAACAAGTGAGAATAGATCTTTTTGGCCAGGGCATCCCTGGCATTGAGAGACTGAAGTCTGGTCATGGGTTTTATCACGGTCTCTGAGGTGGTGATGATTTTGCGGTTACATAGCCACTGAGCAACACTGCTACTGTCCACATCTAGGAGGTCACAAAATATGTTCAGATGTCTGTCATCTTCCTGGAAAAGAAAAAATAGAATCATACAAGTCAGCCTGAAAATAAAAATGAAAATACTTCCTTGACGTGACCACCTGTCCCCCAACACACAGGGAATTGCAGTTAGAAGAGCCCCCAAAGGTCAACACAACCCTGAGCCCATATTCCAACCCTTTCTCCTTTCCCCATCATGTTACTTCCTCTTTTCTGATTTCCTTCTTCCCTTAATTATTTGTCTACTAATCAGCCAAGGAAAAAAGGGGCAGGACTGGCAATAAAAGGTACAAGATGAAAAAAGAAGGACTTGAGGATGACATGATGTCATGAGGGAGGTTCTGGCATGAGAAGGAGGAATGAGAAGTTGAAATGCTACTCTTAGAGCACTTCGTACACTATTGCAGTGGCCAAAAACATAAGGATATGTGGAAATAAGTAACCCCGGAGGATGGCATTCCGAGTCCTAACATCTCTATCAAATGAACTGTTTTGTTTATAGCCAGGTGGTTAAAGACAGAGAAATATTTTTTAACAGATAGTCTCCTTAAAGCTCTTGAGAATATTGCTACTCTCCTCCACTCTAGCTAGTAGACAACTCCCAACTGTAGGCTCAGTCTTTTTCTGCTGTAGCGTTCCCCTTACACCAGACCCCTCAGCCTTCTGCCTTCCTTGATGGCCAGCATGAAATGTTTGCTCACTCCTAGTTGGAGGCTCACCAATCTAACATTGGAGTGGTCATTCTGTCAACAAATATTACTGAGCAATAATCATGTGCAAGGCACCGTGGAGGATACAAATTGTAGAATCATAGAATCTGCCAGCTGAAAGGGACTTCTAAGGAAATTTAGTAATGGAACCCCAGAGACCTTTTAATCTCAATTCATAGCTGAACAAGAAATCTCTACATCACATTTCCAACCGACAGTCATCCAACCGTTGCTTAAAGACCTCTAGAGGTGGCTAGATCAAACAATGGATGGAGCACTGGACCTGGAAGCAGGAAGACCTGAGCTCAAAACAAGCCTCAGACACTTGTTAGCTATGTGAGCCTGAGGAAGAGAAAAATTCTCTCACTCAGATAGGTGAAGAGTCTTGAGATCATGTTATATAAAGATCAGCTGAAGGAACTTAGGGAAGTTTTGTATGAAGACAAAGAACACTTAGTTAGAGACATAATTGGTTTCTCTAAGTATCTGAAAGGCTGTTGCGTAGATAAGATGAGGGATTAGATTTTATTTGACCCCAGAAGAGAGAACTAGAAGTAGTGTTTAGAAGTTGCAAAGAGGCAAATGTACATGTGCTGGAAGGAAAAACTCAACAAATCATGCTAACCCTTGCCTCAGAGCAGTAAGTTCATCTTCATCATCCAACAGCTGGCATTTATATAGTGCCTTAAGATTCGCAAATCATTTTACAGTGATCTCATTTTATTTTCAGAACAACCGTGAGGGGGAGGTAAGGTTGTTATTGTTATCCCCATCTTACAAATGAAGAATTTGAGGCAGATAGAGGTTAAGTGACTTGCCCAGTGTCACACAGTTAGGGTCTCAGGCTGGATTTGAACTTGTCTTCCTGACTCCAGGTCCAGCACCCCATCTGGTGCACCACTTAACTGCCCCATGCTTTGGCACTGAAAGAGTTACAGAGATAAATGGAGTCACCTTCAGTTCAGTTTAATTCAGCTCAACAAACTTGTAAGCACTCACTATGAGCCAGGCACTGTGCCAAGTGCTAGGGGTACAAAGACAAAAGAAAACGGTTCCTGCCTTCAACATGCTTTCCAGGTATTATATTTGCAGAGACATTTTTATACCTGTATGAGAGATTTATGCATTCATTTGTTTGGATAAAGAAAAAAGCCTCTGATGCTATCTAAATGTGAACAGTTGATGGGTATTTATTGTACAAGTAATTGATTCTTGCTGACATTTGCTTGGGTAGAGGGCAAGGTGGCTTTGGTGTTTTTTAGCTCATCCCACAGAAATAACTGTTCCTTTTGTTGTTACTGCCACCAATCCAGTTAAGTAATAGACTAAGAATATTAGCAAATTTTGTTCTTGAATCATTTCAGTTGTTTCCAACTCTTCATGACCCCATTTGGGTTTTTCTTGGTAAAAATACTGGAGTGGTTTGCCATTTCCTTCTCCAGCTCATTTTATAGATGAGGAACTGAGGCAAACAGCTTTAAATGACTTGCCTGGGGTCACACAGTTAGTAACTGTCTGAGAGTAGATTTGAACTCATGAAGATGAATCACCCTGATTCCAAGCCCAGTGCTCTATTCACACGCCACCAAACTGCCCATATTAGCAAACAAGGTTCTCTATCTTTTCCGCCACCTAATTCCTGTCAAACCACTCTCTTAAACAGGTTCAACTTCTGATTTCTTCAAAGAAGCATTGAATACCTGCATGGGGCCAACATAAAAGCTAACGGGGCTCAGCATATACACAGCAGAAGAAGAAAGGCCAATATGCAACTCCTTAACAAACAAATTTCTTACGCTGACTGAGGACCTCTCATTGCTCACAGCTGTGATTTGCACATTGCCAAGATGAAGGATGGCAGCCAGGATCCTAAACACATCCATTTGAAAATCTTCCTTTAGACCTGGGGAAAAAAAGAATCAAAAACCAGAAATACTGGGTTCTCTTCTCTTCAGCACTTAAGTCATTGCTTAGGAGTAAGGAAGACCCAAATGATTGGGTTTGGGGGGGAAGAAGGAGGAGGAAGGAATTAACTCTTTTGGGACACTCCAACAACATCAGAGTGAGGGAGTATTATTGATTCAAATGGAACTCTCAAAAAGTAACTTGGGTCCAGGAAGCAAATGTAGTTCATTCACTGTTTTCTCTAGTTAGGTTTCCATAAGCCAAATCAATTGTGGGGAAGCATGGCACATTACATAGTTGAAAAAGAATGAAAACTAACCCATTTTTCTGTGCCAGATAACATGTGACAGAAGTGAAACTGGGACAATTGAAAATAAGTTACCATGTCAAGCTCTTATTCTCAGCCCACTGGATAATCATCAGGGCAAGATTATTGGCTTCAGAGAGAGGTCAGACATTCCCAGGGGCGGAAGAATCAGTCCTTGCCTAAGCAGTACAGATTATGATAGCACAGAAACAGCTAAGCTCATCTAGATTATTATCTGTATTTTCCAGGGGGCATCCACAGAAGTGTACTCCAACAAAGAGAGTATGTCACATACCACATTAAGAAAAAATCTATTTTAATTTTTTTCCTAATTGCATATAAGAACAATTTTTAATACACATTTGTTAAAATTTTGAGTTCCAAATCCTTTCCCTTCCTCCTCTGCCCCATCCCTGAGATAGCAAGTAATTTGATATAGGTTATACATGAACATTTTTAAAAGATTATATTTTTTGAAATCAGCAAAAATCTACTTTCTTTCCCTCCTCCTCCCAATTGAGAATGAAAGAAAAAGAAAACTGCCATTAAAGATATCATATAGCACTTCTAACAAACAGCTAAGACTACTAAACCATGCTGAAATGGACAATGATTCCCTCCAAACAGAACCTGAAAATAGGGAGAGCCAGGTGAGAACTCACATGCCCCAGTAAAAGGATACTGATGGCTTGGAGTTCTTACTATACAATTTAAATGCCTCAAGGATCCATGATTTTTCAGGTGTCCTTGCTCCACTGACATATCACAACCCCTCCAGGCCTTAGGAGATGGTATCATGAATTGCTGTGGCCAAATATATGTGTGTGTACATACACATACACACACACATACACACAAAGACACACATGCCTTACCCTATGGCTAACCCTCTGGTGATGAACTTTTCCAAACCGAGCTAGGCTGGTTCTCAGATGATGAGCATTCATTCAGACGGTCACTGGGTCCCTTTCCATAGAGTTTCTACTTTTTGTTGTTGTTCACTCATTTCAGTCATGTCCAACTCTTCATGACCCAATTTGGGGATTTCTGGGCAGAGATACCAGAATGATTTGCCATTTCCTTCTCCAGCTCATTTTACAGATGAGGAACTGGACAAACAGGGTTAAGCAACTTGCCCAAAGTCACAAACTAGTAAGTATTTGAGGCTGGATTTGAACTGGGGTCTTCCTGACTCCAGGCCCGGAGCTCTATCTACTGCGTCACCTAGCTGCCCTTAGTTTGCTCTTTGGAAATTTATATTTTTAAATTTGGTCTGGACTTATGATTTTGCTGGTGCGGTGATTTCCCAATATGGAAACTCCCTCCACCAGTGAAGATCATCTCCAATCTGCAGCTTACAGTCTTAGAGAATTACCTAAAGGAACGAATAGGTCAGAATAGAAGTCGTCCATGGCCGCAGAGCCCATAAATGTTAGTGACAAGATTTTTTAGGATCTTTCAGAACTCACACACCACTCGCACATCATTCAAGAGGTCAAGATCAGCTCCGCACCATGAGGAGGGATTAGAGCAGAGCTTTAGAGAAGGTGCTGTAAACCACTTGGTAGATATATGTTCAATAGTGCCTTCATTTATGCAACAAAAAATAAAAAGCCAAATGAAAGGCTGCTCTTTTAATCCTTGACCTAAGTACCTTGGTGATTTCAAAGCATTAAAAAGGCTTTTTCTACATTAAAGAATACATTTTTCCTGAATTTAACACCATTTATTAAAAAAACACTAAGCACATACATATTATGAATGTACATTTTGTTGTTGTTGTTGTTATTGTCTTTTGTTCTTGAAGAGACCAAAATGACATCCCTATGCTAGAGTCAGTTATGGTGCATCTGATCAGACCAATCTGAACTCGGACTGTTCTACCACAGGTCAGGCACAAATAGTCCATGTGAACCTTGGAATGGGTTCTCTAGATTTGTGCATCTCACGTTTCTTTTGAACTATTTCAGTTCTGCTTTGCTCACATACATACATGTAAGTGACATGCTTTAATATAGTATAGCACAATATATTTAAAGAAATGTATTTACAAAAAATAAGCTATTAAGGCTTAAAACTGAACTAAGACTTTAAAAGTATATACATATCAAAATATGTATTCATGTATCTTTGAAGAGTATAGCATTCCATGCTTTACGGTAACATAGTATCACCAAGTCCACCAAGTGAATATTAATGTCAAAAAGAGATTTTTATATATGTGTGAGGAGACAATTTAGCATCACTGAAGATTACCAAATGAGACTCTGCCTGTTTTCTCTTCCCACCTATTCAAACCTGAGACTATCTCACTGTCCATCTTCAGGGCTGTACTGATAGATTAACTCAACAGGCCGCCCATCCAACTGCATGTCATTGACAGGCATTTTTTAATCCTGGCTTTTTTTCTTGTGAACTGTTGGGACAATCTCTTCTGAGTCACCTACAGGGTGCCCCAAATGGAAATGGCAAAATGAATAGTGGGTCTAAGTGGACAGTGGCATATTACCAATGCCTCACACCCAAGAAGTGGGATAAGGGGATGTCACACAGGAAATGTGTGATTAGAAAAAGAAGGGGCCCAATCATATAGCAACAGCAACAAGTCAATTTGCTGTGCTGAGTGCATTTATGAAATGACAGAAGCACCAGAGGAAGGTCTCCAAAAGACTGGGCAGATTCTCTAGAGGACTTATGAGAAGACATAGACAACAATCACATAGGATATTGAGACATGTGGGTTATGATTTGTAATACTGGAGGGAATACCTGCCCGATGAGATAGGGTTGAAAGTATGAATTTATTTCTAATCAAGTCTAGTCAATTACTGTTCTAGAGGCAGCTGAGTAATGCAGTGGACAGAGTGCTGGGCCTGGAATCAGTTCAAATCTGATTTCAGACACTTACTAGCTATGTGATCCTGGGCAAGTCACTCAATCTCTGTCTGCCTCAGTTTTCTCAGCTGTAAAATGCGTATAATTTTATACCCTTACTTCCCAGGGTTATTATGAGCTCGGTTTCCTCAGTCATAAAATGGGGATGATTTTATACACCTACTTCCCACAGTTGTAAAGCACTTAGCATGGTGCCTGGCATATAATCACTGCTTACTAAGTGCTTGTCCTCTTCCATTGTCCTCTTTCAGTCCAGTAGCAATTCTTCATGAGAACAATTGGCATTGGTGACCAAAATAAACCCCAAATTTGTTAACATAATGAATGGCATTCAGTGTGACTCAAAAGATGGACAATAAGCTGGAAATTCAAGGCTGGGAACCCTTTTTCCTGTTCTACCCCTACCGTCCAGTCTGACTCATGGCCAAATAAGTCTTTTGTGCTTCTTAATTTCCTCAGCTACACAATTCCAACCCACCTCCCAAGATTGTTACAAATAAGCCCAGATAAAATGGAGCATAGATAGAATGCCTGCTTATGATATTCAGTTAGATGGGCAGTTTTGTTTGCAAAAACAAAGCAAAACAAAACAAAAAACCCCAAGATGAACAAATTCAAAATAATGCTTCCGTAGCATAAAAGAAAGATCTCAAATCCTCAGTTAGTCAGATGTCATTAGCTTGAAAAAGAGAGCTTGTGAAAAGCAGTGTTGATTTGACCCGAATCCAAGCCACCCTGACAACCAAGGCATCACACTACAATAGAGTAACTTGAACCCTAAATTCCAGGGTCTTCTTCCTCAAGAAGGGGTGTTATCAGTGACAATTATCAATGAAAGGATAAAAAGAACCGTGAAGCCAGCTAGAGAGAGGCCTACAAAGAGCAGTAGATTTTTATCAGAGTCCTGCTCATTCTGCTTTCTCCAGGTTGATTACAATGTCAACGAAAGGAAGCATCCCTGGAGCAGAGATAGAAAGCTAAAGAAAAGGAAGATTTTAACCAGTAGGTGGAAATAAGCCTGGAGACAATGACATCAATCACGTCAACAGGCAAACCCATTTACTATCAAGTTGCAGCAATCAGTGAACGAACAAGGCAATCATCATGAAATAATACATATTTTTAAAAAAATCTGTTCTTGCGATTAAATTGGTATACATCAACAGTTCTCAACATGTGGTTCACACATCCCTGGCAGTTTCCAAGACCCTTTCCAGTGGTCTGTGAGGTCAAAACTATATTAAGACATTTACCTTATTAATATACTCCTCCTTCTCCCAACTACCTATCTGGATGAGGCCAGATTTTCTTCATATATTTCAACCAAAATATATCACAACAGATTGAATGCAGAAGCAAATATGAAAATCTATTATCTTTTATTAAGCAAAACAGATATTAAAAAGATTTGCAGAAATATGTAAAATAATGCTACTCTTCTCATTAATTATTTTTGTTTTGGAAAATAGTTTTTTTTCCATTTAAAAAGCTATTCATGGTAACATGAAAAGGGTTTATTGTTATCTTTAATGAATCAATATTTCAAAAATTTATCACTTTTAATTTCTAATACACCAAATATGAATAGATATACCCACATAAACAGGAGCTTCTGAGAATGAGTCCTCAATAATTTTTAAGAATGAAAAGGTGTCCTGAGATCTAGAAATTCTGGTACAGATCAAACTTTTTGCCATTTCAGATCAGGAATGGTTTAGTACCAAATAGTCTTCAAGGATTGCCTGGGGAACTGAGAAATTGCGTGATCTGCCCAGGGTCACACCAAAAAGTACTTACTGTTTTGTAGGTGTCTTGTATACACAAATGCATTAGTGTTATGTGTTGTCTCTCTTTCCCTATCAGGATGTAAATTCCTTGAAGGGCTGGGACTTTTTTACTGTTTCCTTTGTATTGCTTTGTCTCTCAAGCAGGTTAATGAGGACTAGGGTTTTTTGAGGGGAGGGGAGAAGCAAGAAGGCTCTATTGCCTAAAGTGTATTTAGTAGGAGACAATATTTCCTTAGAGAATTAAAGATAGAAGTCTTTCAAATGTAAATACCCAGAAGAGACAATACATTGGTGTGAGTGAATTTCAGTCAAAGCATGAAGGATGATAGCTTATTCTTTCCTGTTTGGATAGAGTTGGAGGCTCAGAGGGCAGGAAGGGACTGGAGGACTACCTCACAGAAATAAGGTCTAGTGGAAAAATTGGGAGGATTCCTTTACTTGACTTGAACTGGTCTTGTTTGTTCATAGCTGTTTGCATGTTGTCTCTTCCCTTAGACTGCATCTCCTCAAGGGCAGGGACTATCTTTTACCTTTCTTTACATCTCCAGTACTTAGTACATTGACAAGCACATAGTAGGTGTTAATAAATGCTGGGTGATTGACCATAGGATTTCTTTAAATTTAAATTTCTTTAAATAGGATTTTAACTAATCATTAAATTTATAGAAATACAATTTACATGCATCTTTTCAGCAACATGTCCAATGTGCAACAGTTGGTGCACAAGAACAAGGTGAAGAGCTGAAGAACAGGGATCCTTTATTGGGATCCTTTATTGCCAGGAAGTGAGTCGATGAGAAGTCTCCATGGGAGATACCTGAGGAATGTGCTAAGAGGCTTGTCAGGAAAATGTTGTTTCCTGGAATTCCAGGATGTCAGGAATAACTGTAATTTATCGCATTGAAACCCAAAGGATAAAGATGATCAGGATGAAATCATAATACCCTTTAATTTTTTCATGATAAAGAAGTCATTAAGTAGGATTTTTTCATGGTGGCAATGAATTGGAAATAAAGTAGGTGGCCATTGACTGGAGAATGACTGATCAAACTGTGGTACACCAATGCAATGGACTATTATTGATCAGTAAGAAATAACAGATAAAAGGAATTCAGAGAAACATGTTAAGATTTATCTGAACTAATGCAGAGTTCAATAAGCAAAACCACAAGGAAAATATACACAATTATTATGGCAATGGAAATTTAAAGGTCACTAAAAGGAAGTCAAATCTTGAGTTAACTGAAAATCACTAAATCACGAGAAAGCAAATAATGAAAAATACCTCCTCTCTCTTGGCAGAGAAGCAGGCAATCACCGGGGCAGAATATTGTATACAGTGTCAGATGTTTTTACTTAACTATTTTTCTTTGTTATGAAGGAAGGTTCAATTTGGAAGGCAGAGTGGAAAATAAATGCCATAAATGACTACGATGTAAAAACAAAAGGCATCATTATAAAGCTTGTTTTTTAAGAAGACCGAAAGGACCCATATGTAGAAACTTATTTATGGTAGCTCTTTTCATGGTGGCAAAAAAAAAAGGAAACTAAAGGGGCATCTATTGGATAAGGAATGTTAGACAGATATGGTATATTAACATAATGGAATATTACTGCGCTGTAAGAAATGATGAAAGGGATGATTTCAGATAAACTGGGGAAGACATGTAAACTTATACAAAGTGAAGTGAATAGAACCAGGAGAATAATTTCTACAATACTATCCAAACATAAGGAAAACAACTTTGAAAGACTCAGGAACTCTCACAATGTGATGAACAACCACAATTGCAAGGTACCAGTGATGAAACATGATACCTGCCTCCTGATGAACTAACAGTGCAGAATAAGACATACATTTTTGGACATGACTGACACAGGAATTTGTTTTGCTTGTTTCTGCATATCTGATACAAGGGTTTTATTTTTCTTTCTTTCAATTGGCAGGGGGAGAAAGGGTTTAGGGAGAGGCTAGCAATGAGGCTACCAAAATGAAGAAAAAAAAAGTAAGAAAAGAATCACTGAAGTATTTTAAAATATAGAGAGAATTGAATAGAAAAAAGGTCAGTAGGGAACACAGAGAAGCAAGACAACCTTAAAAATAACAGGTTGAATTTATTATATACTTAAAATAAGAAAAGCAAGCTGTCCACAACACAGATTTACAGCTTCACATAAAGTACTCTTTCTGTTATATTCTATATGTGGAAATGCTCACCCTTTTTGGTAATGGTTAAATATAGAATTAAAAAAACTATAAAGTGCCATATGTGAAAAAAGACATCATTAAGAACCTGAACAAATATAGTCTTTGTGGAGTCAGAAGGGTAGTTGTGAAACTATAGCATATCCAAATGACTGCTGCTGATGAGGAATTTTACATGGCAAATGTACATGGCACATTCCAACATGCAAGAGGCAACAGGGAAGAACAGATTGAAAACACAGGAACAAAATTGCAAAACTTTAGTGTCAGAAGGGACTCAGCAACCTCTTTATAGTCCAGCCCATATACAAAAAGAATCTCTACTAGGACTCACTTATATTTCACCCCCAAAACTGAGATTGTTTGTTAAAAGCTCCCATCAGACATCTTCCTTTACTATCTCCTCCCTGACTCCAGGCTCAGATGAAGAGGAAGCCCTTCTCCTTACCAAGGAAAGCCCTTCTAAAGGCATCCTTGATCCCATAATTTTCCACCTTCTCCAGTAAATTGCTCCCATTATCCTCTCGATTCTCTTATCACCAATCTTTCCCTAGCTATTGGCTCCTTCCCTGTTGCCAACTAACAAGTCCATGTCTCTCATCCTTAAAAAATCCTTACTTGATCTGACCATCCCTGCTAGCTACTGTTCTGTAGCATTCCTCCCCTTTATGACCAAATTCCTTGAGTAAGCTATATATAATCTGTGCCCCCACTTCCTGTCCTCTAATTTTCTTCTAAACACTCTGCAATCTGGTTTCTGACCCATCTTTCGGTTGAATTTGTTCTCTCCAAAGCTACCAATGACTGACTTCTAGCCAAGATGGCTGCCTGAATAGAGGGCTGACTATTTAGCTTCCATATACACACACCAGAAAAACCTTGAAATTTGTACCTGATAAAATAGTGATCAAGAAAATCAATAAGAGCCAGTTCAAGTCCATTCAGTTATATTATCATCAAATCTTTTTCTGCCTTTTCCATAAGAATGATATGTCTTACCTTATCAATTATTTTGCTAAAATCTGGTTAAGGTAGACATACGGAGGGGCAGCTAGGTGGCACAGTGGATACAGCACCGGCCCTGGAGTCAGGAAGACCTGAGTTCAAATCTGGTCTCAGATCAGACACTTGACACTTAGTAGCTGTGTGACCCTGGGCAAATCACTTAACCCCAATTGCCTCACCAAAAAAAAAAGTTAAACATACAGAACTGACCTTATCTATTAGTTTAATAATCCTATGAAAAAAGGAAATAAGGTTAGTCTGGCATGACATGTTTAGAGGAAAGCATATTCATTGTAATCATTATTTCTTTTTTCTAGATCACTAAACATCCCTTTAATGATCTGTTCTAGAACTTTGCCAGAAATCCAAGCCAATCTCACTGACCTATATGACATATATTCTGTTTACTCCCTCCCTTTAATATATATGTATATATATGTACATACGTGTGTATGTATATATAGACATATGCCTGTCTCCACTCCTGAAGGATCTCTTCTAATTTCCTCAACCTTTCAAATACTGACAGTGGCCAGGCAGTCATATCTATGAA
Organism: Vombatus ursinus; assembly: GCF_900497805.2. Taxonomy (NCBI): domain Eukaryota; kingdom Metazoa; phylum Chordata; class Mammalia; order Diprotodontia; family Vombatidae; genus Vombatus; species Vombatus ursinus. The sequence continues at coordinate 3,473,576 of NW_020954626.1, forward strand.
ATATTTGTTCAACTGAATTGAATTCTTACCAAGTCTACTGTAACTGATTCCTACCTATGCCTCCTACCTCCAGCCTGTTTCTTCTCCCAGCCATCCTCCATACTGCTGCCCAAATAATCATAATGATCCATTATGATCATGTGACTCCTCTGCTCTAAATCATCCAGTGGTTCACCATTGCCTATTGAGCAAAATATAAACTCTTGACTCCAACATTGAAAGTCCTCCACAATCTTACATCTTTCAAATCCTAACCCTTTTCCTTCTCTTGCTCACCCATGTTTGGAATGAATTTTGGTCTCTATAGCTACCAAATGAAGTCACTGACTTCCTCAAGACCCAACTTAAACTCTATCTCTTCCATGGTCTCTGATTTGATCTACCCACATACTCCTCCTCAGTGAAAATTATTTCTCCCTCCCCAAAGTTCTGAGTGTGTTGCTTAGACCTTTTCATTGCCTTTATGTCACTTCTCCCTTGTACCATAAATATCTATATACTTGTCCTTCCCCACTACATAATATTGCAAGATGATGGATAGCAAAGTCTGTCTTTGTGTCCTTAGTACCTAGAAAATGCCTTTGCACATAATAGGCACTTTAAAATGTTTAAATTATGTGACCCACCTGGCAGACAATGAGCCTCTAAGTCATGCTTATAAAACTTTCAGGCTGAGACAGATGCAGAAAAAGCCAAATGAAGGCTGATTTTTAAAGAGGGTTTGAACTCAATGTATATGTGTATGTGTGTGTGAGACAGACACACACACACACAGAGACACAGACACACATACACACTTGGGGAAATAGTGGCCTGGGGAAACCAGTGTGCTATCCCCCTCCAGCAACTTGGAGGCAACTGAGAGATTTAGCCCATTTATATGTTGTTGAAATGCCCTCTCTACACCATTTCTGGCATAAATGAAGGCAAAGAAGTAATTAAATACACAATTAAGTACACAAGAAGATCTGAGGATTGTATGAAGGAATCATTGCTCAGTTGAAACAGCTGGTGAGGACCAAACCTGAGTTGTTTTGAGATGACTTGAGATGGAAAAACAAACAGAAAAACCTCAAATTCTAAAGTTGTCTCCACTACTTGTGCTTCAAAAGATTGCATTATGAATGGAAAAACCCCAGTAGGTAGACCTTACTAGCACTTTGTAGGACTGGCTGGGTAGAGGAACTAAAACTCCTGGGTTTTGGCTTGCTTGATGAAAAAGAGTTGGGCTTTAATCTCAGGGGGATTGTGGGTATGAGAGAAGATGCTTGCAATAGGTACATTGATGTATTTTTTTCTCTCTTCATTTCTAATAGTATGATTAAGGACCTAAATATAGTTATGCACAAGTGAATGACTATCATTTGTAGTAGGAAAGGGACATTAAGAGAATAGTAGGTAGGATATGAGCCATAATCTGATTGGAAAAATCCACACCAAACCCCTAGATTAACAAAATGAATGTTGCCAACCATAAAAGGGGAGAAGTTAAAGGCAGAGAGGCAGTCAGCTCTATGAGAGTCAGAGAGAGCTTGGTGGTTATCCCTAAATGTCCTCTGGTATTGAGTGATATGGACTACCTACAGCTGGGGAATCACCATTTGATTTAAAGCCTGAGAACAGGCTCAGGCATTGTTCCACCAAACCCCCTTACTGTGACAATGAAATTAAAAGAAGGAAGAAATGAAAAATAGGAATTGATCCCTACTTTGGATCAATTGTAATAGGATTCCTCCAGAGTAGTTTAGGAACTGCTAATCACCAAATGAATATTTATTAGTATTTGGTCAAAAGACATGAAATTTCTGCATTCTTTTACTCTGAGAAAATAACCAGGTGTGTAGCATCTCTTCACTCACCTAGCAATGCAAATGTCTTCTGCGTCTCTATCATGGCTGCTCTGTCATTCACTCCTTCAATGATGATATTCCCTCCCATTCTTGTATAATTAAATTCTTCTGCACTCACTAAAAGAGGAAGGCAAAACTTAATACATTCATGAACTTGAGGTTGGTTGAATCATTCAGTCAATATTTTTGCCTGCATTAAGCATGCTTGGCACTATGCTAGAAGGTCAATTCCAGCTTCATTAACTCTCTGAGATCCTGAAAATTATTGCCCAGTCATGAATACATAATTAGCTAGCATCCTGGAAATAGCAGCTTTTGGACACAGATCTCAGAATCTAGAGGTAGGCTGAAAAGGCCTTTTAGAGGGAAGATAATTTTTGTGACAAGAGCTACTTTGATGCAACATAGAGGCAGACTAAAATCTAATCACATACCTATTTAAATATCACACCTACATATACACACACAAAAGCCAGTAAAATGTCAACTTCTTAAAGGCAGGGATTGCTTTTTGTTTTGTCTTTTTAGCCCCAGCGCGGTGTCTGGCACCCAGCAGGAACTTAATAAATATTTGTTGAATTGTGTCTAAGATGTTACTGATGATATAATAAGCTTTGGGTTTTTGGACCTCCAGTAACATTCAATTCTTCCTAAATTAAAACAGTATTTAAGAAGCATGGGGGTGTGGTATGGTGGGGGGTTTGGAGGGTGTTGGAAGCCAGGTGATAGCAGGGTGAAAGAAAGAACTGTAAAAGCATAGCAGGCCATTTTATATAGTGGCCATCATTCCTATATATCTTAAGTCCCTTGAGTTATATCATAGTGTGATATAATCAATGATCAGAATAGTAACCCTGAGTCATCAAGGAAAATTTAAGAAGGCAGGGAAGCATATAATACATTTCAGAAAGACTCAGTTCAAAAACAGGTTTGTTAAAAAAAAAGTTTTGATGGTTAAAGGGATAAACTTTAGTTATATGGAATGTCCTACTTCTATAGGACATCTCATAAATAAGGCATTACTTCTGGGCTCACAGTTGACCTAACTTGAATCCTAACAGGGCCAATCAATATGCTAGCAGACACTGTCATGGCCCCTCCTTCTCACCAACTGCAAGCCCATTGCCCCAGAGACTTCAATGTCAACTACACCCCTCACCCCTCAGATTCTGGTGATCTTAGGAATCCAAAAAATGAAAGGTAGAGCCTCTTCTTTAAAAAAAAAAAAAGTTAGGAGAGCCCTTGTGTTACTGTCATACCAAGGAAACTGACTTAAAATTTAGAGAATACCCCCCTCAAATTGTAGAAATACTTCCATCTACTATGACATACCCAATTTAAGGTGTTTAAATTCAGGCTGCAACGCTGAGGCACAAAGCTGATAAAAAACGTGGTAATTGCGTTCATTTTCTGACTGCAGAAAGAAAGAAAAAAAACCAGAAAACCATATCAATATTTCACAAGTGAAGAATGTCAGGCATTTGATTCTTAACTAGAGGGTCCTTAAAGTGGATTTTGGCACTCTAGGATCATGATCAAACATTCTTATTTATCTGTGTTTCCCAAGAGCCTTTTCTAAAAGCAATTAAGTTATGAACTATTTGTCTATGTTAAGTTAGTTTCCCAGCAGTCCCCCTTAAAAATAAGTCCTTTCTCCAACAAAGACAGTGACATAATAACTGGACAGTCTGAGATAAAGGACTTTTAAAGGAGATAGATGTGTTATTTTTAAAGGATAGGATTGTGTGAAATGGGAATAACATGACCTACACTTGTTGAGACTTGATTGATTTATTACCTTCCCAAACCCAAATATTTTCTCCATTTATGTTGGCTAAAAAACTTGTGTATATATAAAAAAAATTACCTCATCCCCAAAGTCAAATGAAAATCTCATTCCTAATCTCGGTTTTGTAACAAAAACCATTATGGTGACCATGACTACTTCAATCAGGTTTTTTTCCCTATAACACAATAAAAATCTAATCTTAAAACAATACAGGAATATATAAATGATGAAGCTTTTTAAGGGTCTATATCCATTGAAATTTCACCCATTTGCCAACTATCCCATGTTGACAATAAAAAAGTTCTGTTACTACAGATAAAAGATTGCCAAGCTGTATTCTGCCTGCCAGTGAATGATGCAAGTCTCCCCCTAATCATTAAGTAAATAGGAACAGTTGAAAAGAATGAGGGCTAATGGAAGTTCTTTTCCTTACTTGAAAGACAACTCTGGATTTCTCCAAAAGATAAGTTCTCATGTTGGCTCCTATAATCCGATTCCTTTTATCAAAGCTGATTTCAGTATATTTTCCAAACCGACTGCTGTTATCATTTCGGGTGGTCTTGGCATTTCCAACAGCCTACAAAAGACAGTTTTGAGATTAAAAAAATGTTTTTGGATCAAGATCATTAGTGTGGTTCTTTGTAAAAACACAGACCCTAGACAAAAGGTCTGGAGTGGGGAACCTGCGGCCTTGAGGCTGCATGTGGCCTTCTAGGTCCTTGGGTGCAGCCTTTTGACTGAGTCCAAGTTTTACAGAACAAATCCTTTTATTAAGGGGATTCGTTCTATGAAATTTAGATTCAGTCAAAGGGCTGAACTTTCCTGTCCCTGGACTAGGCCTACCAAACAAAAGGAATTCTGGTTGCCAAAACTAAGGGTGATGAGCACTTTCCCTTGCCTACGGAATAAATTTGAGCTCCTTAGACTGGCATTCATAGCCTTCTGGGACCTGACGCCAACTTACCACTCAAACCTCTATTATACCCATTTATTCCTTTACATAAATCCTACACAGTAGCCAACAGGCTAACCCACATGATTGCTCAAATGCCCGTTTTTCTGCCTATGCACTCTCAATCCATAATGTCCCTTCCCTTCCCTTCCCCTAATCCTATCCAAATCTCACCTTTTCTGAGGTCTTACTGACTATACCCAATCTTTCCCTCTTCTGAACTCCTATAAAACTTACTGTCTGTGACAATAATTGGGAAAATGCATTGTATACTACCTATGATATGTTTTATTATTAATTTAAACTTATTATTGAGTACAATTGTTACTTAGCCTTATTCACACAACTTTGATCTAGATAACATTTTGCAGAGTATAAAGCACAGTTTGCAAAATATACTCATCTGGTCCTCATAATCATCCTGGGTGGTAGTAAATGTGATTAATATCCTCAAATTATAGATGAGGAGGCTGGGTGAAGAAATTCATAGAGGATGGTGTGGAATTACACAAATAGTAAGTGCCAGAAGCTGAATTCGAATCCAGGTCTTCTCCCTCCAAGTGCCCAGGGATCGATCTTCTCTACCTTGCTGTTCCCAAAAACTAACCCAATATCCTATTCCTGCTGGGCCTTTATTTTGGTTATATCACAGTCACATCTATGGTGGTTGCTTTAAAAGCTTAAAGACCTGGCCGTCCCCCTTCCAACCCTCATTGATACTTGCATCTTAATCAGGGATTTTTCAAAGGTGAAAAGCTTTTACTAGTGGTGAAATTTTCAAACACTGTGGTACGTATGTGTGCAGAAGAGGACAGGGAAGTTTGCCCCAAGCTCTTCAAATGACATCAGCTAGCCATCTCCCTATTTAGCCTATAGATGAAACTGGGCATGCACCCATTTTTCTGACTTTTAAAAAAATAACAATGGCAGCTAATATTTATATAGCACTTACTATGTGTTAGGCATTGTGCTAAGTGCTCTACAATTTCTCATTTAATCCTCACAATAACCCTGAGAGGTAGGTGCTATTATAACCCTCATTTCACAGACAGGGAAACTGAGGCAAGGCAGAGGTTTAGTGTCTTGCTCATGGTTACCTAGTATCTAAGGTTGAATTTGAATTCAAGTATTCCTTACTCCAGACCCAGTGCTCTATCCACTATACCCACCTAGCTTCTTTAGATTTGAGAGCGTGAGAGCTTGGGTTCATATAGAACTGCAACACAAACTTATTTAATTTATTTTGTTCAAGTTTCACTGATGATATTCCCAACCTCAGCTCTACATAAGAATCAAATCCCTGGCATTATTCATTTGTAAAGTATTAATATTGGCTTTCTGGTCTTTTTTATTCTTTCTGTAGTCAGAGAATGAACAGAATTACCCCATTTTCTACATTACAGCCTGAATTTAATCATCTTAAATTGGGTAAATCAAGGTATATGGAAGGATCTTCCCAATTTCCAAAGATATTCTTCAACTTTTAAGTTAATATCATCGTTTTGACAATACGAGAGATGCCCTGTACTTTTTTATTTTCAAGAGGAGGATCTGTATCTACTTTTCATGTCCCTGATTCTTAAGATCTCCAGAATTTGAGGAAGGAGGGGCTTGGACATTGAAGTCACTGAGGCAATGGGGACATGGGGATGGGGTTGGTGATAACTGCCCATATGGCTGGAAGGGGCACAGCATTGTCTGGTAACCCACTGATTGTCCAGGTTGGGATGAGCCTAGGATTGCTATCAAGCTCATCCATAATGAACCAACTTTTTCCTGGTACCCATCATTGCTTACCTCAGTTATGGGATTAGAAGCCAGCACTTTATCTTCCACGTGGGCATTACCGCTTGATTTGCTGACTGTAGCAAAGTATCTCATAGCATATCGGGCTGACACTGTCTTTCCAGCCCCTGACTCACCACTCACAATTATCGACTGATTCTTGTTGTTTCTAGAGTGAAATGATGAAAGAACAGTATTACTTTGGTGCAACCTGCTTTCAGACATAGTTGCTGGATAACAACATCATTCCTGGCATATTAACAAACTGCTTTGCAAAGGGAATCAAATCTTTCAGGCCATTAGAAGCCCGCACTGAAGCCTTACTAATGCTGTCCTTGGGTGTCTTGACTCATAGGACCACTCTCCTCCCTTTATACTATTTCACTTGGTGATCTCATCAGCTCCCATGGATTAAACTGTTTTCTCTATGCAGACGATTCTCAGATTTATTTATCCAATCTGAACCTCACTTTTGACCTTGTCTGGCATCTCCAACTGCCTATTAGAGATCTTGAATTAGTTTTCTCATAGACATCTTAGACTCAACATGTCCAAAAATGACATTTACCCCCAAATGCCCCCTTCTTGTGAACTTCTCCATTTCAGCTGATGGCACAGCCAATGTGTGAATTTGTTTTTCTTGACTAGAATGATTTGTTACAAGGGAGGGTTTCTATTTAGTGTGGGCCAGGGAGGGAGTTGGAGGGTAGTGATAACAATGAAGGAAGGAAGGAAGGAAGGAAGGAAGGAAGGAAGGAAGGAAGGAAGGAAAGGAAGGAAGGAAGGAAGGAACAGTACCAACAAAACATTAAAAAAATTTTGGTTTTTGTTCAGTCGTTTCAGTGACCCCACCTGGGGTTTTCTTGGCAAAGATACTGGAGTGGTTTGCCATTTCCTTCTCTACCTCATTTTACAGATGAGGAAACTGAGGCAAACAGGGTTAAGTGATTTGTCCAGGGCCACACAGCTCAATGAGTCTTTCTGACTTCAGGCCTGGTGCTCTATCCACTATGCCACCTAGAAGACCTGAGTTCAAATCCAGCCTCAGACACTTACTAGCTGTGTGGGCAAGTCACTTAACCCTGTTTGCCTCAATTTCCTCATCTGTAAAATGAGCTGGAAAAGGAAATGGTAAACCACTCTAGTGTCTCTGCCAAGAAAACCCCAAATGGGGTCATGAAGAGTCAGACATGATTGAACAGTAACAAGATTATTGTTATTATTATTGTTATCATTATTATGTTCTGGTATGTTTGTTAGCAAATCCCAATCCTGTATCCACTGGCAATGTGACACAGGATTATTATGCTTTACTGTTCATTTCTGTGTGGAAGATATAGATGTCCAATGTTTCTAAATTAAAAAGAAATGTTTTAAAATATGAAGAAAAACACAAGTAACCTTTATCCAAATCCAACGTTGTTCTATTCCTAGACCCTGGTAGCTGTGAGGAAACAAGATTCCATTTAAACATCTTGCCAATGGAAAGTCATCATATAATACTCTGATTAGACTCAGTGTATGACTATGGTTTTTTGTTTGGTGGGATTTTTTTTTACATTTTTTAATTAATGAAATACATATATTCATGTGGAACAAACCTGCCTCCTCAAATTTTCTAGAAGAAAGAACTAAGTCACTTAACAAAAGGAAACTACATAAGAAAAGCCCAGAAGTTTGGTCTGTATCAGCCAGCTTTTAGCAAGGTACTCATTTACCTTTCTTGATATGGACAAATCTTAGTCTTGGAGATACTTTTCTTGGAGGGAGGGGGTTGGGGGAGGGGGGTCAGGGCTTTCCAAAGGTTTCTGAGACAGGAGTGTGTTTGTGAATAACTAGAGAGACTCTGATTTGGTTAGGAATCTCAGGTTGTCGTCTATACCTGGGCTGGTAACAGAGACAGTGTGGTGTATCGAGAAGAGGACTAGACTAAGTAAACATTGAAAGACCTAAATGAGACTCAGCTAACCAGTTGTGTGACTTTGGTTGTTACTTAGCCTCTCTGTGTCCCAGTTTACTATCTGTAAAATAAGCAGGTTGAATTATATTAAGAGTTCTTAATCTGGGGTCCATTAACTTAAAAATATTTTTTGATAAATGTAGTTCAGTATAATTTAGCATCCTTTGCAATTGTACATATTTAATTGTATTCATTTAAAAGCATTCCTCCAAAAAGGTATCCATGGGTTTTAGCAGACTGCAAAGGCGTCCATGACACAAAGAAGGTTAAGAATCCTTGGACTAGACAATTTCTAAGATCCCTTCTAGCTCTAATGCTCCATTATACTACAAACCTAGATGTCCTCTTACCTAAGATGACCAAGTTATGCCCTTAAAAAGTAATAAGGTATGCATGACATCTTGGGGTGGGGGAGGGGAGAGATGGGGAGAAAATTTGGAACTCAAAATCTTATGGAAATGAATGTTGAAAACTAAAAATAAATTAATTAAAAATTAAATTAAATTTAAAAAATTAATGAAGTAATACTATAAGCCAACATGATGCCCAGCACCCAGTAAGCATACCTGTTAACTGATTGATTAATAAGCATGCCCTCAAAACCCTTTAGGCTTGTGGCCACTCTTCCCTCCCAGAAAAGTCTTCTACTTTTTGCTTCTACACACTCCAGTGGCCTGTACCCAGGTATACAACAATGGCAGAATCTGCCAGATAAATGAAATACTCTGATTTTTAAAAAATGACTAAAAAGCATATTCAATATTAGTGAAATAGAAAATTTTTATTTGTGATAGGTTTTTTGATTAATGGTAAATATTTTAATAATTTTAAGGTATGATAGTCATTATATATCAGAGCAAAATGTTGGGAAAGGGAGGAGAAATAAAATTGTGGGGCACAAGGAAATAGGAAGGGAAATGAGAGAAGGAATAAAAAAATTTAAAAAAAAACCAACTCCATAGGAATCCAGTTAGAAAACCTGACTAAGTGATCCAGAATATCAACAAACAGCTTGTTCCAAAGCAGATCATAATCGTATGGCTGGACTAAGGCATTCTGATAGTATGTTCAAAACCAGCACGCCCTAAAATGCCACCATGTGGCTTGGCATTCTAAGAATTTGCCAGGCTTGGTCTTTAGACAGACAATACAAAATTTCTCTCCAAAAACTGTGAGTAGTGGGAGTGGGAAGAATAGAGAATCAGGACAAGTTACAGGAAGTGCAAAGTTTAGAGAGAAGATACCTGGCCATTTGTTTATATGCTTCTTCTGCTACAGCAAATATATGTGGATCCATATCTCCCATGTTCTGCCCACTATAAGCATGGATGATAGCCTTTCCATAGATTGGCAACTCTTTGTAAGGGTTCATGGCAACCAAAATAATGCCTGAAGAAAGAAATTCAAGATGTATATGAGTCTCAGAACAATGTCAAAATGAGGGGAATACAGTGATAGGGGATTATAGGGGCATAAATATATCATGCTAAGTCATATCTACAAGTATTGAATAAGCCAGGTGTTATGCTAAGCACTAGGGACACAAAATAAGCCTTGCCTTCAAGCAGTTCACAATCTAACGAGAAAGATAATATATGAGGCATGATGCCGATATCTTTAACATGCCAGGTGTTTGAAGCACTGTGGGCTGTACACCAGGAACTCAGGCCAATACTAGAGATATTTTGGAGGCAAATATAGGCTCATTCACCAAACTGTCCCACAAAGCCATAACCTCCAAAGCATTTGTTACTGGTTAAAAAAGAGAGATAGATGAATGGAACAGATTAGGTACACAATCTATCAAAGCGAACTAACCTAGTAGTCTAGTATTTGCTAAATGCAAAGACCCCTAGCTGTAATTTTGAAATAAAATGAACAATTTTGAAAGACGTAAGAAATCTGACCAATGCAACAATCAATCGTGATTCCAGGGAGAGGAACATTTGTAGGCAGATATTGTTAGAAACACTAATGAATCCAGAAATGGAATGCCTAAACACCAAATAAAGTTTTATCAACTCCTGTGTTTATCCTTATTTAGCCTACTGATGGCTTAATACTCAAAGGTAGCTGGAGTCATTTCATTATAAACTGCTAAGGTGCATCCCCAACCTTATACAGGGCTCCATTTTATTTTGTCCTCCTAGAAATGAAACAGTACTTCCCTCAATTATCCAGGGCCATTCAGAATTTCAGCTTGTTACAAAGATGACAATAGATGGAAATAGTTAATGTTGGACAAGCTGTGAGAAGACTGGGACACTAATACACTTTCGGTATTACTGTGAATTGGTCCACCCATTCTGGAAAGCACTTTAGAATTATACTTTTTTAAAAAGTGACTAAGACATCCATTCCACTTGGTCCACAGAGTCTATAGCAAGGCATACCCCAAGGAGGGCAAAGACAGAAAAATCCCATATACTGTAATATATTCAAAGCAATACTTTCTGTGGTAGCAAAAACTTGAAAATAAATTAGATGCCCGTCATTTGGGGGAATGGCTAAACAAATTGTGGCTTGTAAATGTCATGGAATATTACTGTGCTTTAAGAAATGCTAAATATAAAAAATTCATAAAAGCAAAGGAAGACTTATATGAACTCCTGCAGAGTGAAGTAAACAGAACCAGGAAAACAACATAGACAATGGAAATGGAAATGAATAAATGAAAAAATGAAACTGGACTCTGTATAATTATAGTGATCAAAATTGGCCCGGGGAAAAGAGAGGAGAAAACGTACCTCCCTCCCTCTATTGTTTGCAGAGATGAGAGTCTACCTGTCGAATGTAGACTACGCTATCCAACCTGGTTGATGTGTTGCTTTGTTTTGCTAAATTTCTTCATCCCTTCCCCTTCTCTTGTATACTTTGTCATAAAAGATAGCTTTTTGTGTAGGAGAGTGTAGAAGGTAATGCGAAAACAAAACATACCAATAAAAATAAAAAGATATTCTAATCATGCTACAGTCAGCAATTACTATATTTTTATTTATATTTAATTTTTAATTCATAAATATCTTTTTACTTACCACTGTAGGTATAAATAAGTTTGGATTCAGCAAAACGTATTTTGAGATTGTGGAGGACGGCAGGTTCATGAAGATAACTAAGTGCTGTGAGGTCATTCTCTCCTACAAGTATATCAGGATTTCGTAATGGTGGAAGAGTTTCTGGATCAACAGAATAATCTTGTTCCTAACAATACAGGCAAAAGAATTTTAATGACAAGGTTCTAGAGTTCCTGTCTGAAACATTATCCTTCAGCCTCAAAGATGCTATTCTTGATAGTGAATCTGAAAAGACTTGAACACCAAGGAACGGTGCAGTTATCCTTTCCACATCTTTCTCTTTTATGGGGTGTTTACAGTACCTGATTGTAAAATTTGGATTGATATTATAATAATACTATACCTATATTTTATGCATTTCTGAGTTTCTAAACATTTTCTGTGTCATCTGCTGGCCTTCACGTGTCATCTGCAACTTCCACAAAACTCCCCGAAAATCCCCATTTAATTTCCTAAGCTGACACGTGGTATATCAAAAACACTATGGGAAAGTTGTGATGTGGAAGGATGACTGTACTGCATAGGCATAAAGACTATGAAATGCTTTGCACATGAAGAAGCTTCTTGGTTTATTCCTCTCTAGGACTTTGCCCTTTCAGATCATGGTCAAGCTTGATACCTTTGCTCAGAAAGATTATACCAAGTTAGCTGTTTTCTCCATAATTCTTAAACTATGCTCCAACGCATGAAATGATGCTGACTAAGCTTGTAGAAGGCAGAGACTTCATACTTCTATGGGGGTTCTCTAATCTTTTCATCTCCCTACATACTTAGGTCATCACTTAACCCTTTTGCCTCAGTTTCCTCATCTGTAAAAATGAGCTGGAGAAGGAAATGGCAAACCACACCAGTATCTTTGCCGAGAAATCCCCAAATGGGGTCATGAAGAGTTGGACACAACTGAAAATGACCTAACAACAACAATGCACACTTAGAATAGTACTGGTCATGTTTTGTTGTTGTGGTTGCGTTTGTTTTAAACTGGCTCTTCCTATCCTTCTCAGGCTAGAAGTACCATGTTTACTCATGGACCCCTTCCCACTAGTGGTTAGTACTGTAGCTTCAATCTGATCCTGTTTCTCAGGATGGCTGTTTCTCTCCTACATAGTCGGTCTGGTAGCTCCCCCATCTGAGGGCTCACCATTTTGATGCTGACCTTAGTCAGCAACAGCTTATTACAACATAAGTTCAGAACTCCAGAACTCAAGCGCCTCACCATCCTCAATCTTCCCAGAAAAAAAAAAAAGATCCCAGGCATGTACCATCAAACCTGGTGGCATGGGCACGCTAAGCAGTTAGCCACTACATGTTGGTTAATTGATCAATTGTCCTTAACGCTTTTTTTCATTCACACAATTTGTGTTTCATAAAGTCTAGTGGTGTTTTTATATTGAGTGTCACTCCAATGTTGGTAAACCGGTGGAATGAATAAAAGAAAAAACTGATACGTACTCAATACCCAGGTAACAGACAGTTCTGCTATATTGTTTGTTTTGAAACTACAAATTTGCTCCAATGTGATATTGTTGTTGTTTGGTTCAGTTGTATCCTACTCTTCATGACTCCATTTGGGGTTCTCTTGACAGAGAAGCATTAAAGTGCTTTGCCATTTCCTTCTCCAGCTCATTTTGCAGATGAAGAAACTGAGGCAAACAGGGCTAAGTGACTTGCCCAGGGTCACACAGTTAGTTAGTGTCTGAGTCCAGATTTTAACTCAGGAAGATGAGTCTTCCTGACTCCAGGTCCAGCACTCTATCCATCGTACCACCCAGCTGCCCCTAACATGATGTATTAGGGAACAATCCAAGCATAACCCAAAGGTCATGAATGTCATAATGGCTCTTGCTCAAATTCACCCTTGAGAAACAGGGAGAATGCAGAAAAACCACACGACTTCACAATCACTCACAAGCTGCAACCCACTTCTACAAACAAACTTCAGGTCTTTGTCGAGGTAAAGCATCATATTATATATATTCTGGTATAGCAAGAGCTGGGAGCAGAGGAAGGCTGGTCTGTATCTGTAATCTCCATCCACCCCTCCCCACCAACCAAGCAGCAGCCCAAGACCTTGGACACTGCCACTATTTATTAGACTATTTATCACTCAACATTTATAAAACAATGATAATATTTTTCACTGGGCTCCTATATCTTTTTATGCATCACTGACAAAATTTTGACAGTTATGCCCTTAACCCTATTTTCTCATAAGTCCTGGGGGTTTTAATCTTAATTTTAATGATTTTACATAGAAGATGCTTTTTAAGAACACATATATTGATGTATAGTAGAACTGACTGTACACATATATATGTGTATATATACACGCACATATACACATATGTATACACATGTGTACATGTGTGTGTGCTCACATAGGTATATGCATACAAATGTATATATTTTTTCTTTAATTTATTTAACAAACATTTATTAAGCCCCTACCATATATGGAGAACCAAACTAGGTTGTGGTAGAGACAAAGTTTAAGCCCTAATCCCTACACCACGGATGTAGAATATTGCATATGCTTGTCAGACACAGTCATAGTGTTGGTTAGTTTGGACAAGGTGGTTTTTTTCCCCTTTTATTTTTTTTTTAATCTTTGTTTAAGAGATGGCTTGTAAGGTAGGGGTAAGGGAAGGACATATTAAAAAATGAATATAAAATATAAAAACAAATATAAAAATAAAAGACATGTCAAAATAAGAGAAAATATTTCAAAAGGATACAATCCCCGCTTTATAGTCTAATGGTGGGGGGTGGTAAAGAGTAAGCTTAATCTAGACTAAAGTCCATAGTAGGCTTCATCCTGACCATGGGAAAAGGGGATGTAAATAGCTGGATAGAAGGACCAAAGATTTGGGGACACAGGCTGAGTTAGACAAATGGTCACCTCTCTATCATTCCCTATATTTTTCATCCTGATCTAATACAGACTTCTAGACTGAATCTGTTCTGATAACCAGTTTTCATATTTGCCAAGTTCCTGGATGGCCCAATCATCCTAATTTTTCCACTTCCAACTCAAGTGTCCCCCCCACCCACTCCTGCCACCTTCCTCTGCCACAAGACAGTAACTGGCATTCACCATTCACAGGGGTTTGCCTAATCACTCTCACCTGTGTCCATCCTGCCATGTCTCTCCTGGGATTGGTAAATCATTACCAATAGGGGATATTCAAGGAAGGCTTAATGGAGGATATGACATGAGTTGTACTTTAAATCTAAGTAAAGAATTGGAAATAAGGAAAAGGAGGAAGTTTAGGACTGTGAACAGCATGAACAAAGGTACAAAACCAAGAAAATGAAGGGCATGTGGATCACAGATAAGGAAACTCAGTCTTTGACAGACTAAGGAACCTTGCCAAGGTCACAGAGGTAAGAAGAAGCACAGCCAAGATTCAAAGTCACATCCTCTGACCCTGAATCCATTTCTTTTGCCACTATACCATAGTTGGAGATATTTGTGGTAGTTCCAACTCATGGTCATATAAAAGGGTTTTTTGTTGTTGTTCAGTTGTGTCTGACTTTTTGTGACTTCCATTTGGGGTTCTCTTGGCAAAGATACTGGAGGGATTTGCCATTTCCTTCTCCATCTCATTTTACAGATGAGGGGCGAACAGGGTTAAATTACTTGCCCAGGGTCACATAGCTAGTTAGTATCTGAGGCCAGATTTAAACTCATGAAGATGAGTCTTCCTGACTCTAGGCCAGGCATTCTATCCACTGTGCCATGTGGTTGCCCTATAAAACGTTAGGTGTAACTAACCTCCAGCCCATTAATAGGATGATAGTTCTAGAGTCCAATCCAAGTTTGGCAGAGAACAAGAACAGGAAACTAGAATAATGGGAAGAAAAGGGAAGGGAATAAACATTTTTTAAGCACTTACTATTTGCCAGGCACTATGCTAAGTGCTTTACAAATATTATCTCATGTGATCCTCACAACAACCCAACGAGGTTGGTGCTGTCATTATCTTCATTTTACAGTTGAGTAAACAGAGGCAGACAGAGGTTAAGTGACTTGCCCAGAGTCACATAGCTAGGAAATATATGAAGTTGGGTTGGAACCTAAGTGTTTCCTGATTCCAAGCCCAGAACTCTATCCACTAGCAGGCAGGTGGATGTAGGTGTCATTCAGCAGTTGCTTGCTCACCTATACACCACCAGCTGCTCTCCTTTACAGTAGGATCACCTTTTTCCAAGCCTGTTTCTTTCTTTTCTTTTTCTTTTTTTTCTTGGTGAGGCAATCAGGGTTCAGTGACTTGCCCAGGGTCACACAGCTAGTAAGTGTCTGAGGCCGGATTTGAACTCAGATCCTCCTGACTTCAGAGCCAGTGCTCTATCCACTGCACCCTTGCTGCCCCTCCCCCTCCAAGCCTGTTTTTTAAGGAGGATGCTCTATTGCAGAGGTCCTGACACTGAATCAGGAAAGTTTCCCATCAAAATGATATGTTTTTAGCATGTTCTTTGGCAGAGCATCTCAGGTGTGTTTTTCTCAAGGCATTTTGACAATGTTCATATATATTGAGAAGAAAGAGACTCCAAAAACCTGGGAAGTGAATCATGATACCAGCTTCCAGCTCCTTTGTTAACCCTCTAATGGGGCTATGTAAGACTAGGCTGCCTATCAATGCTATCATATTTATCTTTGTTCCTCTTCTCCTTCCTTTTCCCTAACATGTATCTCTGTCCCTGATAGAGAAATTCTGAGAAAATTATATAGTATCCTATACCTACCTCCTCCCAACATAGTCACTCCACCCCTTACACACACACACACACACACACACACACACACACACACACACACACGCACACACACACTTTGAAATAGCAACCACCATCCCTGGTGGAAGGACCTAAGAGGTTTTATGAATCTTTTTAAGCTTCACAGTCAGAGGCGTATGCAACATTTCACGTAGAGTGAGCTTTATTCTTGACAATGTAGGCAAAGGGTTAAATGAAAGAAGCAGCTTGGCTGCTTGCAATTGGTTGAGTAGGAAGAGAAGACCTCCCAGCTACTTCTTTTCCATCTGCCTTCTTCTCACCACCCCTGGGTTATGGTGCCAGGGAACCATCTACCTGCAAACAGGTCAAAAGACCCTTCAGTTGTTACATAGAGCTACAGTGACTGTCTGGTTATTCTAAACCAAGGAACAATATTTAACCCCACAACAAAAAATAGCAAAGTACATAGCAGGGGCTCACAAAAAAGTTTCATTGGATGTACAGATGGGTAACAGTTCTTTTGGGAAAACTTGGATTATTTGCCTTTTTTGGGGACCCCTAAGTCACTAAAGGCCCTGAGAGTTGTATTTTTTCCTAGGTAAGGAAGACAGGAAGTTTTTGTAGGATCAGTCCTGGAGGACAAAATTTTCATCTAGAGTGCCAGTTTAAAAAAAAAGCTTGGATTATTTACCTTTTTGGGGGACCCCTAAGTCACTAAAGGCCCTGAGAGTTGTATTTTTTCTTAGGTCAGAAGACAGGAAGTTTTTGTAGGATCAGTCCTGGAGGACAAAATTTTCATCTAGAGTGCCAGTTTTAAAAAAAAGCTCTTGATAGAAAACACACAGAGAAAAGAGGGTGGTAGAGCTTCCTTCCAGCTACATGGAGTGGCAGCATAGTGGTAACATCAGTGGAGATACCATCAACAATTTTCCTCAAACCCATGTCTCTAGAGAGATTAGAGAAGTGAAAGCTAAAGGGGCATGTAGCAAGGTATAAAACTGGTATTTTTTGTTATTTTCTTTAACTGGAGACATTATCATAAGCCATTCATTTTTCATGACTACAATCTCAAGGACAGAATTACAACAAACCTGAGGATTCCAACCTACCCCATTCAACCATGGCAGTATGGAGGGAAGGGGATGGTAAAAGGGCAAGGGAAGGAGAGGTATGAGGAGAGAGTGGGGAAATTCTTTCTTGCACTAGCTTTTAAAATGCACCTTATTCTGTCTCTCTAGTTAAAAAAATATTCTGGAATTTGATTAAGGCCTTTTCAACCTTTGGTGATGATGTGGATAGACCAGGATCTGTATCATGGATGTTTACTCAATTCTCCTTATTTTAGAATGGGGCATAATAGGTGCAAGGGAGAGGGGAGTAAGCAGTTAATACAATAATTGATTACCTTGGGGATAGAGTCATAAATCATGCTGACACAACTGAAGAGATTACCAAGGAATAAGTTTTATTTATTGTGGGTAAGAAGATGAATACTTTTGTTGGTAGCTAAATGTAAGGCCTCTGGCCCAAATGCAACGATCCTTAGAAGTGTGAGAAACAAAAGACGCAGAAAGATTGAGATAGGCTTTTCACTGCTACAGATGACCTCATTTAAACATCATATTTATTATACCACGAATAATGACTGCTAGAGCTAAAGATCTTTGTATTTGCTTGAAACATCCACACTGCCCTGAGACACTGGGCCTCTCTTTCCATAAGGAGGTTCCAAATTGACATACCCTTGATCAGTCTCAAATTTGGCATCTCCTTTGCATTGTTCTTACCTTTCCCCCCATCATACCCCTCATCATTCAAATTCTCAATTTTTTCCACACTTAGATACATTCTTATAGTTCCATTTATTATCTTTTCCTTTTCTTTTTTCTTGACATTTATTTTATCCTCATCTCCCATCACCATCTCTCTCCTGTATTTCTATTCTTCCTATTTCAGTATTACCTTTCTACTCACCAGCCTCTTTCCTTTCCTTAAATTTCTGATATTTCCCTTTAAGTTTCTTTTTCATCAACCTATCAACTGATGGCTGACAATATTATACCCATTTAATCAAATTATATGCTCATTTTAAGTGTCTTCCAAACATCTTTGAATGTCCAAGAACTGACTAATGGAGGAAATAAGGATAATCTGCTGCAATTATAGTCCCATTACTCATGGCCTCTGGCTTCCTTGATAAAGGACAAATAATGTTCCTCAGACTACCCAGGAGGAGATTCAGTATTACTGATGATACTGTTTCCATCCATGTTTTTGATAGTAGTGTTGGTGCCCACTGACCTGTCCTGCCACCTTTCCCATGAGTGAGAGTCACTCACAATGTCTGGTTCAGGATCCCTTTCCCCACCTGTATACCCCCCAATTATTTCTCTGTCCTTAGTGAAAGATACAGAAGGAATACTTACAGATCCATCTTCTAGTACGATACGAAGAACTTTATCTCCAACTTTATAGTCCTTTGCTATTTCTGCTGATTTCCAAACTTCTTCAGCATCAGGTATCCAAACCCTATTGTACTGAACCAAGAGAATGAGGTAAGGCTTAATTACATACTTTGTAAATGAAAAGACAGGTTGTAAAAAGAGAAGAGAGAAAGGTTTCTTTTCCTACCAGGTCAGATCCTTTGCTGGGAACACATTCAACCAACTTTTCACAAAATCACAGGCCTAGACTGTTTTATCATTCCTTTTCACCCATAAGACTATTTCTAGAGTCTTCTCAATTCAACCCAAGGAAACAAAGTCTGGTAGAAGATTAGTGATCTCTCTGTCTCCCCACCACCGTCCCCGTTCTTTCTTTCTCTCTCTGTATTTCTCTCTTTACACACACACACACACACACACACACACACACACACACACACACTTGGACAATTCTAATTGGTTATACATTTTTTTCCCCTCACATCAATCGAGGCACTTTCTCTTTGCAACTTCCATCCAGTGCTCCTTACCCTGCCCTCTGAGGCTGAGCACTGTGTAATTCCCTCCTTCCCCAAAGCATACAAATATTAGAAGATAACCTGCTTTTCTTCTCCATACCTATGGCATCACATTACCATTGTGGTCAACCTCCTTGGAGTTGTTCCAGGTCTTCAATGCCCTTTCTAAAATGTGATACCTAGACAAAACACAATATTCTAGATGCTGTCTGACCAGGCCCAAGTATGTCTAGTGTATAATCAAACTGAATTTTTATCCTTAACTGAAACTGCTCTTTCAAAGGTAACCAACTATCTCCCAATGGCCATTTCTCAGTCCTCATCTTTCTATAGCCCTACTTTCTCCTGGTTTCCCTTTTACTTGTATGATTACTTCTTATGAATCCTCCTTTCTGGCTCATTGTTGGCATCATGCCCCCTAGCTGGAGGTATATCCTAAGGCTCTCCTGAGCCCTCTTTTTTTTCTGCCCTCTTCACAGGGTGACTTCATTAGCTCTGAAGGGTTTAATTATCATCTCTAATGCTATTAACCTTCTGAGAGAACTGATAAAAATCTAAGTGCAAATTGAAGTATATTTTTCTCTCTTTCTTAATTAACATCTCAAGACAGGTAACTCCAAGATCTATGCATCTAGTCCTAGTCTCTTTCCTGAGCTCTAGTTTCTAGTTCCACATCACCAATTGACAAATTAGTTATCCTGGCAACATCTCAAACTCACCATGTCCAAAACAAAACTTATTATCATCTTCCAAATTCATTCTTCTTTCAAATGTTGCTATTTCTGTTTAAGGCATCACCATCCTTCTAGTCTCCCAGGTTTGTATCCTGAGTATTACCCTTGAATCCTTTCTTTCTTTCGTGCCACATATCAGTTACCAAATCTTGCTACTTCTCCCTCTACAATATCTCTTGCATGATCCCCTCCTCATTTCTCACATGGCCACCACATTAGTTTAGGTCCTCAAAACCTCTCACCTGGACTATAGACTCCATTTTCCAGTCTCACCCTTCTCTAATCCATCCTCTTCAAAGTTGTTAAAATAGATTTCCTAAAATAATAAATGTTGGAGAGGAAGTGGGAAAATTGGGACACTAATACACTATTGGAGTTGTGAACCGATTCAACCATTCTGGAGAGCAATTTGGAACTATGTCCAAAGGGCAACCAAAGTGTGCATATCCTTTGATCCAGCAATACCGCTACTACGTCTATATCCCAAAGAGATCATAAAAAAGGGAAAAGAAGCTACGTGTGCGAGAATATTTATAGCAGCCCTTTTCATGGTGACAAAATATTGGAAATTGAAGGGATGCCCGTCATTTGCAGAATGGCTAAATAAGCTGTGGCATATGAATGGAATGGAATACTGTTGTGCAATAAGGAATGATAGAACAGGCAGATTTCAAAAAAACCTGGAAAAACTTGTACAAACGGATGCAAAGTGAAATGATCAGCACCAGGAAAACATCGTACACAGTATCAGCAACATTGTGTGATGATCAATTATAAATGACTCAACTCTTCTCAGCAACACAATGATCCAAGACAAGAACAAAGGACTCACAAAGAAAAATGCTATCCGCATCCACCTGATGGACTCTGAACGCAGATCGAAGAATATTTTTTTCACTTTTTATTCTCTTTTGTGTTTTTTTTCCTTTTGATCTGTTTCTTCTTTCACAACTGTGACTAATATGGAAATATGTTTTACATGATAGCACATGTATAACCTATATCAAATCACCTACCATTTTAGGAAGAGGAGAGGGGAGAGGAGGGAGGGAGAAAAATTCAGAACTCAAAATCTTGTAAAAATGAATGTTAAAAATTGTCTTGACGTATAATTAGGAAAAAATAAAATACTGTTAAATACAAAAAAAAATATTTAAAAAGGTAAAAAAAAAGAAAAAAGGAAAATTAACTTCCTAAAGTAACTGGCCTCCTAATGGGATTTCCAGTTTCCAGTCTCACCCTTCTCCAATCTATCCTCTGAAAAGTTGTTAAAATAAACTTCCTAAAGCACAAATCTGACCATCTACCTCCTTTATTCAAGAAGCTGCAGTGGTTCCCTACTGCCCTAGGATAAAATATAAACTCTTCACTCCGGCATTTAAAGATCTTTCACAATCTGACTCCAGCTTATGTTCCTGGGATTACTTGACACCATTCCCCTTCATGAACTTTTCTAGCCAAACTAGTCTGTTTGCTGTTCCCTGAACTCAGTGTTCCTTCTAACACAATGTCTTTGCACTAGCTCTCCCTCAGGCTTGGAATGCACTGCCTTTTAACTGCTAACCTCTTAGCATCCCTAGTCTCCTTCCTTCAAGTTTCAGCTCATGTGCAAGCTCTGACTAGAATCCTTTCCTGCCTTAGTATTAAGTCCTCTTTCCTTCCCCAAATTATCATATATATCTTTATTTGTTTACATACTTTATCCCTCCCAGTAGAATAAAACCTCCTTGAAGGAAGGAACTGCTTTTCATTTTGTCTTCTTAGTCCAATGCTTTACATCTAGTAGAAAGATAGGGTATGGTATATTGAGGTCCTGTCTTGAGCTGAACTGCCAAGCATGGGCTGGTCAAGTAGCCGAATGCCAAACATATGTTTACCTAAAATACTATTTTATGGAGAACTCACCAAATACAAGTGCTCACATGGAATTCAGAAGAAGTGGTGCAAAGACCTCTCAAAGTCTCTCTGAAGAACTTTAATATTGATTGTGAGCCATCAGAGATGTTGGTACAAGCCCACATTAAAGGAAGGGCTGTGCTTTATAAGCCAAGTAGAATCACAGTAGCACAAAGGAAACATGGGATGCGCAAATCTAGAGACATCTCCATCTCTAATGTTCAAATGGACTATTTGTGCCCAACCTGTGGTAGAGCCTTCCAAGCTCATATTGTACTAATCGGCCACAGTCAAACACATTCTACCTTGACCCCAACATCATGATGTCCTCTTTGAGTATGAATGATGAACAATAAATGCTTGTTGGATTGGGTTGGAAATCATTGTTGAATTGCAAAGTGGGAAAGAGGACTAGCACTGCAAATGAAGTAATCCTTCAGCTACTTACTTCCTCCTGCCAATGCTACATATCATTTCCCAACCCCCAATCAGAAAGAACAGAGAGTTCTGTCCTCACTGTCATTATTGATCCTTGCCAACAAAATTGAATCTGCTACTAAATGAGACTTTCTCTGTCCCCTTTAATTCCGCCCTCCCAATTCAATAAAACAATCAATAATCAACAAGCATGTATTAAAAACCTACTATGTTCAAGGCACTGTGCTAGGTGCTTGAAATTCAAAAGAAATAAAAATGAAGGTCCAGGCTGCTTTTGAAGAGCAGGGGAAATAATATATAGGTATACCAGAGTTAATTGGGTTTGAAGTTGAATATACCCACTTGTAGATCAACCCTCAGCCTGCTGCTTGACTCATTTCCATATTTAATCTTATCACCTTGAACTCTATGTCAGTATGTTTGTATATTTCCTTATCAGTTAATAAAAATCCCCCATATCTCTCTATTAATCTCAGAGCCTCATCTGAGTTCATCAAATATTGAGTAACATTGAGAAGCTACCTACTCATATTCTATATCAAGTCCCTTAATCCCCTAGGACTAAATAAACATTGACGTTACTGAATATGCAATTCAATTTACTAACAATGAAATCAATAATAAAAATAGACATTGATAATTATTTTCAATATTTTAGTTATAAGTCAGAGTCACCTCATTGCAACTGCAGATGACTTCTCTTCTGAGAATACAGTCCCATACCACTTAGTTCATTCAGGATAACAAATTAAGTCTCTTTACAAGAATCTTCTTCCACCCTCTTTATAAGATAAAGATTACAATAGTTTCATAAGAGGTCATCTTCATTCTCTTTCTCTGTCTTACTCAGATATTCTTCTAGCCAATACAGAAAAACTGGCTCTTCTCAAATGACTCCTCATGGAATGGCAGTTAAAGTGTTACTTCAAGATGGGACACCCCCTCTAAAAGATACAGTTAATATCATCTATAGTCTCTGTGGGAAAATCTACTGAAACTGGTGTTACATTTCTTCCTGTGGTCAAAAATGGTTGAGTTCCTCCTGAAAATCATTTGAGATTACTTTGAATCCATAAATTTGTATACAATATATGTATCACAGTGCAGAGCACCATTTGGTAAGCTTTTTTAATAAAGAGAAAAAAACACTATCATTATTAACAATAAAGTAGTTAAATATAATAAAATAAAATACTAGCAATAGTAACCAGTTAAACTGATGCATTCATTGGGGAGGGAAGAAAAAAAGAAAAAAAAGATATTTACATGATAACTTTATTAGATTTTAAAAGCAACAGTAAGTTGTACATAATAGATTTGTAGTTTTGTGTGCAATCATCTTTTTATTGTATGATGTCATAGAAATGCTTGTTTTATCCCTTAAATTTGAAATTAAAATTTAAAGTGAAATTAAATATTAAATTAAAAATAAAATAAATAAAAATTAAAAAACTAAAAAAAGATGCATAGTACTACATTTATACATCTAAAAGTACAAAGCAACATTCATTACCAGAAACATCTGGCTGCATAAGCAATCACTTCTCCAGTTTCTCTTGCAACACCCTCTATTAGTCTAGTCAGAGGTCAAATGATTCTGGTACCTTTGTGACCTACTGACATTTCTTTATGTATATTTCCATTACTTGTTAGTAAGTATGGACTGATGATCCTATCTAAGCTTTATAAATTATCTCTTTTCCCTATAAGTCCATGAAAATTAAATTTTAGGCAGGAGAAGCACTGCTTATGGGTTCAGTACTCTCCTCTTATTTATAATCAATAAATTCCAGTGGCTAGGTCCTATTGCTTCCAGGAACAAATATAAAACCCTTTATTTCATTTTAAAGCCCTTCACAAGCACCTCCTTCCTACCTCTACAGTCTTTTTATACTTTACTCCTCTTCATGTATTCTATGAGCCAGCAGTATTGGTCATCTTGCTGATGCTCACACACAACACTCTTCCATCTCTCACCACCATGCCTGAAGTACATTCTCTGTTCACCTCTACCTCCTGGATTTCTTCAAATCACAATTGCCCACAAAAGCAAGAGGCCTTTCCCTTCTCCCCAGCCCCATTTACTTTCCCTCTGAGATTACCGCCTATTTACACTATATATGTCTTGTATACACATACTTATTCATGTGTTGTCTCTTCAATTAGAAGATGAGCTCTTTGATGGCAATCACTGTGTTTTTTCCTTTCTTTGTATGCCCATTACTCAAGACAGTGCCTGCATAGTAAGTCCTTAATAAATGATTATTGACTGACCAACTAGACTGGGTTGACCTCAGTCCTAGCCAAGTTTTCCTGGTTTCTGTACATAGTGTCTTCCTCATTAGATGTATCACTTTCTTAGCCATTATCTAATTAGAAAGCCTGCTTATATAGCTAGTAGTTATTGTCTTTTCCTCCAAGTCTGTTTAACCACTGGCTGCTCCTTACTTCTTTCTTACTCCTCAGAGAGTTCCATTAATTCTCCTATGAGCAATGGAGAGCTTCCATGAATTGTTCATATAGGAATCTTATTCACTCTCTAGTGTTATTCTATTCACCAGCACATTGTCCATTCTCTCAACAACTTCAAAAGTAGTATGTCATATGTAAAAACATAGAATAAATATAAAATTAATAAAAGGCAGTTTGAGCAGGGAGAATATATTAATAGTTAAAGGAATCAAGAAAGGCTTCATGTAGAAGGTGGTGACTGAGTTGAGTCTAGAAGGTGGAAGTGAGAAAAGAGTGCATCCCAAGCATGAGAGGTAGTAGGTGCTAAAACAGAGAGCTAGGAGATGGAGGACCCTGTGGGAGGACCAAAGCCCAGTTTGGCTAGAGCCAGCGCCTCTTAAACTATGGGGTGCAACCCCATATGAGGTTGCAAAAAAGTTGGCAACAACAAAAGGTTTCTGAATGTGCAACAACCAAAAATTAATTAAAAATCAAATGGGTAATGAATCAGAGAAGTTTCTTTCACTGCAGCCTTGGTTCTGATCACAAAGTATGCTCACTTTGCTCTGCTCATGCCCTCAGGCCATGCAACATCAATGAATGCTGCTGAAACCAAAAAGGGGTCCATGTGGGAAAAGTTTAAGAAGCTCCAGGCTAGACCATAGATTTGAGTCAGTCAACAAACATGTTAAGTGACTACTATATGCCAGGTACGTATTGGGGATACAAAGCAAAGCAAAAGACAGTCCTTTTTCTCAAGGAGCTAACGGTCTTATGGGGAGAGAAAATGAAAACAAGTACGTATAAAGATATAAACAGAATAAATGGGAGGTAGTCAATATAGGGAAGGCATGAGCATTCAGGAGATTTTGAAAACTTTCTTGTAGAAGATGGGATTTTAGCTAGCACTTGAAGGAAGAGAAACTAGGAGGAAGAGACGAGGGCAGGTAGTGACAAAATGAATGGAAAGGTTAGGTTGGGGTAATTGTGATGAAAGGTTTTACAAGCCCAGCAGAATTAATATTTTACTCTAGAAACAATAAAGAGCCACTGGAGTTTATTGAGGAGAGAAGAGAAGAAAGAAGAGGTGAGATCTATACCTCATGAAAATAACTTTAGTAGCAGCTGTGTAGAGGATGGATTGGGGTAGAGAAAGACTTGATGAGGGAAGACCAAATAGCAGATCATTTAATAGTTCAGGGGAGAGGTTATGAGGGCTTGAAATAGGTGGTGGCTAGGTGTGCGTAACACTCTGTCAAGTACTTTGCCAAGGTGCTAGGGATACAAGTAAGTAGAGCTGCTTCTTATGGATTCTCAAGGCTAGAGAACAGAAAATACCAAAGCGGTTCTGGCCCTCCAGAAACCTGCAGCAAGTAAACACCCCCATCCTAACCAAACACTGAAGCAAACAGTTAAAGATTGTAGCTTGTCTGGAAATGACCCAAATCAGGACCGATAATAATGACACAAAGAGCTTAAATTTTGCTGTTGAGGTCCAGAGTCCTTCCCCATAGATTTTCAACCAGTTGCTCACAAGCAGCTCTTTAGCTTTAGGGAAAAAATAGGATCATACAGTCATAAAGTTAGATATTTGTTTCATGGTCAGCGAAATTGTACTTTGGGAACAGCACACATAAGAAGAGAGGTAGCAGGTATGAAAATGAGGACAAGATAAAAATTGAGAAAGTTAGTAAAAGGAAAATAAATCAAATGTTCTTGGGAAAATGACTAGAGTGTTTAATCATTGTTTCAGAAAAACTATTCTTGACAAATGTTTCTGACCATGCTTAATTACTCCTTCCCACCCAGAAATGTGATGATTTCATCTTTGATGTTTACAAACTGTACGTTTCTGATGTTAGCATGAGTCATTACTTACCTATTTTTAGATAAATGATCAGACTCCTGAAAACTGAGATGGAGGCCTTATCATTGAATAAATATTTACTGAATACTTCCTATGTGGAAGACCTTTGGTTAAGCACTGTAGAAGTTCCACAGAGAAGTAAAGACTCAGACCCTGCCCCACAGGAGTTTACAATCTAGTTTATAAATAGAAGGCTTAGCAAGTTTATACAAAATATCAGAAAGGGGGAAATTTTTTTAATTCAATTAGATTTATTTTTTGTTACATTTTAAGTTCCCTCCCTTCCTCTCTACCCCACACTAGAGAAGGCCATCACTTGACACAGATGTAGATAGATATAGATATATAAGATCACACAATGCATACTTCTATTTTTCAGTTTTTTTTCTAGAGGTAGATAGCATCTTACTTCATAGGTCCTTTGAAGTTGATTTGAATATTTATAATAGTCAGAATAGCTTAATTCTTCAAACAATATTACTGTTACTATACACAATGTTCTCTTGATTTTCCTAATTTCATTCTTCATTATTTCATGCAAGTCTTTCCAAGTTTTTCTAAAACCAAACTGCTCATCACTTCTTATAGCATAGTAGTAGTCCATCACAATCATATACCACTTGGTTAGCCATCTCCCAACTGATGGGAATCCCCTCAATTTCCAGTTGTTTGCCACCAAAAAGAGAGCTGCTATGAATATTTTAGAACATATAGAATTTTTTTCCTAATCACCTTGTGAAACAGACCTAATTGTGGTATTGTTGGGTCAAAGAGTATACACCATTTTATAATTCTGTGGGCATAATTCCAGATTGTTCTCCAAAATGGTTGGATCAGTTTACAATTCCACTAACAGTGTATTAGTGTCCCAATTTTTCTACACCTCCTCCAACATGTCATTTTCTCCTATCATTTTAGTTAATCTGATAGGTATGAGATGATATCTCAAAGTTGTTTTAATTTGCATTTCTCTAATCAATAATGATTTAGAGCATTTTTTCGTATAACTATCTATAGGTTTGGTTTCTTCATTGAAAAATAGCCTGTTTGGGGCAGCTAGGTAGCACAATGGATAGAGCTCTGGCCTCGAAGTCAGGAAGACATGAGTTCAAATCCAGTTTCAGACACATGACACTTACTAGCTGTGTGACCCTGGGCAAGTCACTTAACCCCTATTGCCTCACCAAAAAGCAAAAAAAAAAAATAGCCTGTTCATATCCTTTGACCATTTATCAACTGTGGAATGACTCCTATTCTAATAAATTTAACAAAGTTCTCTATATATTTGATATGAAACCTTTATCCAAGAAACTGTTTACCCACTCCAATTTTCTTCTTTCCTTTTAATCTTGGCTACATTAGTTTTATTTGTACAGAAACTTTTTAATAGAATATAATCAAAATTATACATTTTACATCTCACAATATTCTCTCTTATTTCTTCATAAATTCTTCTCCTATCCACAGGTCTGATAGCTAATATGTTCCATGTTCTTCTACTTTACTTCTGATATCTCTCTTTATATCTAGGCCATGTATCCATTTTGACCTTATCTTGACAAATGGTGTAAGATGTTGCTCTATACCTAGTTTCTGCCAGACTGCTTTTCAAGAAAAAAGTTAATACTCACTGCCTTAAATTGTTGAGACTAATATGACATTTTCAAAAGCAGAATCTTAGTAGTATTTTATCTGAAATTTTCTTTTTATTTCTAGCATAACCACACTCCTTTCCCCCCACACACACACCCCTGTATTTTAGCTAATGTAGAACAGAGGTGTCAAACCTGTCATCTTTTGGTGCACAACATTCTCAAGCCCAGATAAAATGGATTAAAATGAAGTTCCTATATGATTTTAATGTGTTGATATATTAATTTATATATGTATATATACCTATACATGTGTGAATGTACATATGTAGGTAGATAGATACATAAAAATGTGTGGTTTTCTAAGTCAATACATGACCCACAGGGATCCTAACATATGTTCCCCCCCACCTACTACTAATTTGACAACACTGGTATAGGGAGCATCTAGTGAAAAACTCCCCTAACAATACTGATCAAATCCCTCAATTTATTCTTAGAAAGGTTAAGACATTAAGTGATTCAGGCCACAGCTAGGATATGTGAAAGGCATATACAAATCTATCAGTATTTGTCAGAGGTGGAATTGAACCCAGGTCTCCCCGACTATCAGTAGACTCACTATTTGCTACCACCCAATGCTACAATCTATCCTTTATAACCCATAAAAGGACCCCCAATTACTGTCATTGCCACTGTCCCTTTTTCCTCCCCTTATTCAGAGAATAAGGCAAGTGGATTCTCCCATCACTTTAAAAAAGTCAGTTCAGGCAAAAGTTAACCATATTGAATATCAAAAAATCACCAACCCTACTCAAACTCCATTGGTTTCATATTGTCTCTAGGATCAAGTACAAAATCATCTGTTTGGTATTCAAAGTACTTTGTAACCTAGTCCCATTCTACCTTTCCAGTATTCTTATAACTTAATCCTGGACATATACTCTTTGATCCAATAACACCAGTGTCCTGCCTTTTCCATGAACAAGACACTTCGCCTCTCAACTCTGGGCACTTTTTCTGGCTGTCCCCCATGCCTGGAACATTCCAATAACCGACCTTCTGGCGTCCTTTAAGTCCCAACCAAAATCCCACCTGCTCCAGGAAACTTTTTCCAAACCCTCTTAATTCTCATGTCTTCCCTCTGTTATTTCCTATTTATCCTGTTTACAGCTTGTTTGTACATATTTGTTTGCATGTTATCTCCTTTGTTAGATTGTAAGCCCATTAAGGGCAGGGACTGACTCCTTTCTTGGTATCCCCACTGCTTAGCACAGTGTCTTGCACATAGTAGGCTCTTAATAAATTGGTTCACTGACTTAACTACTGACTAGTTGTGCAACTATGGGTAAGCCACTTAACCTCTCTAATCTTCAGTTTCCACATCAGTAAAATGAAGGGGTTGAACTCAATGACTTCTATGGTCCCTTTCAGTTCTAAATCTCTGATCTCATAATTGCCATTTCTCCTTTTCTAAAACAGAGTATGTGGAAAAAAACAGGGACCATTTTTGGTTATCTCTAGTGTAATGACCACACTGGCTGTGGCTTTTCCTGTATCTTTTTTTCACATGCTAATATCAATTAAATTTAACAGGTATTCATTAAGTACTAACTGTGCACCAGGAACACATGTTAATAGCTTGGATTAAAGACAAAAATGAACAAGTCCCTATCCTCAAGGAGCTTACCTTCTACTGGTAGATGGGTGCTGTATAGAAGCAGATAATTAAATCTGAAGTATATAAAAATAAATATGAGTAATTTTGAGAGCTGGGCAGGAAAAACTAACAATAAGGGAAATCAGGATATTAAAAGGATTCCATTAGAAAAGACCAAATTAGAACCATAGCATTTCAGGGCAGTAGTGAAATAATTAACTAAACTTGATAAGAAATATTTTTAAAGATTTTTTTCTAAAACAATGATCAAACATTTTCCTAGTTTAAAAAAAAACCTATTCATATTCCACGGACATAACTGAGTCTCTTCTCTTTTGGGGTCTCAGTTTCTTTATTCGTAAAATGAAAGAGATGAACTAGACGGTCTTTGTTTCCTTCTTGCTTTACAAATCTCATTCTTTTTTGAATAAGATATTTTCACTTACTTACACAGCCGTACAGGTTTGACTCAGTTCATGATGTATGAGTTGCTGGCTTACTAATGATCGAAAAGCCCTGAGTAAGGACTAACATAGAAAAGTTGGTGTAAGGCAATGTTAGTTGCCTGAGAAATTAAAAATATGCCTTGACTGTTCTATTACATCAGAGTAATTTATTGAGTCATATGAAAACAACAACCCCACCACTAACAACCGATCATATTTGCCATCTGCAAGAGCAGTACAATCCTTCTGGAAGTATACTTGGGACAGAGAAATTCATATTCCTAATGATGACAACTTTCTAGCTGCAAGAGATAGGTTCCTCCAGCTCTTCATGACATGTTAAGCTTCAAAATAGCTATTATTCATTTGGATTCTTATTCTTATCATTCTTATTCATGTCTGCTAAGTCAGTGACAAGAGAGAAAAAAAACAAGCTTTATTATCTACAAGAAAACACATGGATATAATTTTAAAATACAATAGACATTATTGAAGCAAGAATGTAGAACTCTTCTTCTTGGAAGAGAATCTAGCTGCTGCATTCCACCTCAACCAAGCTCTGCCTTGACACGCTCTTAGATTTTCTAATTCCTAACCAAGTCCATATCCATGTCCACACCTATCTGTTTCTCCCGCCATCCACCTGTGCTTCAGGTTTATATCGGTTAAACTGCTCTAAGAAACAGTATGGTCAGAATCAATCCCCATTTCTACTTTTCAGAGTTGATAGCTTGTTTAAATAGGGCAGGTTGGAGCTCCTGAAATCT
Organism: Vombatus ursinus; assembly: GCF_900497805.2. Lineage (NCBI taxonomy): Eukaryota > Metazoa > Chordata > Mammalia > Diprotodontia > Vombatidae > Vombatus > Vombatus ursinus. The sequence goes on from NW_020954626.1 coordinate 3,504,536, forward strand.
GAAGCAAGATCTTCTCATATCTATCCTTTTTTTCTGTGACAAAGTGATGCTCAAATTTGCTCTTCCTGGTGGGTAAGAACCTGGTGGGTTCCATAGTACATGGGGCTATTTTCTGTCTAGTTCTAATCAATAATGTAAGAGGTTATGGGGACCCTCCTTCTGGCTATTTGGTGATCTGCTGTTGAAAAGATTTGGTGTTCTGGTATGATGTGAAATACCCTGAGAGGTCTCTCAGCCATGTACCTTACCCTGCTCCTGGAGCAAGGGTGTGGGACGCCACATTTGTTTAAAGAATAGGCAGATCCTAGCTGATGCTCACTTGACTTCTCTACTCCAGGCAGCAAGATGTGACTCCAGACAGAAATGGAGAGGAACAGAGTCCAACACTACTTTAGGGTCATGCTGCATATGCCCATGTGTCAGAAAGGAGTGGAGGATTTATGCAAATGAGCTTTTGTGGGGATCTGGCTGCTTTGCCCCTCTTTATTTCCTTTCTGTTAATAGAGAACCTTGTGAGAACTTGAAAGGTCTAGGAAGTAAATATTTGTGGGTGGCAGCAGCTTCTAGGGGGAAGAGGAAAGAAAGAGAGAGAACAAAAGAATGATGGAGAAAAACAGAGACACATAGACAGACAACACCTTCAGACTCCCACTTTACAACAAAGCTGATCACCATTTCTCTTGGGAGAAATTGGTTCCTCTGTAAGAACAGTGAGGAAAATTCACAAAAGTTTCTTTCTCCAATTCTCCTTCCCTTTGCTTATTTAATAGGTATCTGTTCTGACTTGTTCTTTTGTTATGTCTTTTGTTTTATTATTTTGATCCTGTTTTCTCTTCATATAAAACATCTCATTTCCTTGTATATGTTCTGTTCACAGTTAGTGTGCAACTGGGTTAAAGCTCTGACCATTCCAATTACACAGAAGTGAACTAACTAGGAGGTTTCCTTCCTGGTTTAGGTTAGAGATCTCAGACTCTAACAAATGGTTAAACCTAACCTGGGGGTACACAAATAAAAATTAGATTATTTTGCATTTTATTAACAATTCTATGAAATCCCCAAAGAGCAGACAGAATTCCACATGGGTTATCACCTCTGAATATAACCAAGCCTATTGACTATTGGGCCTGGGAGTGGCTGATAAAATATCCAAACTGTATTCTAGATAAAGAAAAGGAGAGGCAGACAATAGATCTCCAATGCGGATCCTGAAGAGGATGGAGGAATGGCATTAAATCAGAGGAGCTGAAAGAAGAAGAGGTTGGTGGTCTTCTAAAGAAAGCAATATGAGAACATTGTATGTATGAGGAGAAGCATTAAGAGGAGTAAGACAGTACTAGAAAGGTAAGTAGCAGTTGTCAAAGAAAACAATTCACCCACTTTACAATTTTACCTGGCCATGTGATCAATTATTTTCAGTTGGGTAGCTACCACCCAGAGGTGTAGCTACTCCATGAGAGGCAGAATAGCCTACCGGAAAGAATGCCAGACTTGGCGTCTAGAGTCCAAAGACTTGTTTCTAAATCACATTTTGCAGACAAGTCACAACTACTCTTAGCCACCTTTTTCTCAAATGCAAAAGGGAGATGATAACATTTGCACTACCTGTATGTGACAGGATCACTACCTCAGGGTTTCCCTCTCCCCTTGACATGTAGGTTAGGCTAGCTCTCTCCCTAAAAGGCAAAGAAGCTGTCCCCAAGACTTGATTGGCCTAGGGGACCAAGGCTCAAGTCCACATAAATGCAACTTCCTATTGGACATATACAGCTTGCTGGTTATATAAGGGCACAAAAAGACAGATATACATAGAATTGGGATCATTCAGATTTGGTGGATGGTGGATCTCCCGAGATCCTGGAGGTCACCACACTCTGCCCTGCTGACCAGATCACATGGAGGTCAAATATTAAGCATATATCCAAGTTAAATCCTTTCTATACCATGGCTAATAGACCTCCTTTTTAAAATGATGAATGACCTCTGGACGTCCCTTTCATTCCTTAAACTTTCATTCCCTCAATCAGCTTGAGTCAAATCTACCTATTCTACAAACTAAGAGCTGTTGCAGGGAAAGTATTTTGCAAAGCTTACAGTTTTCTATAAACCTGCTGTTCTTAGCCAAAGGGTTGGCATTAATGGGCATGGCGTGGCCAAAGGGCATTTCCATCATGAAACCTTAGATCCTGGCATAAGCAAGAAGTGTCCCCATGAGGTGACTATAGGTTCCCAGAAGCCACCAAAACAAAGAGTCCTGTGATATCTCCAGAAGCTTTTTTCTTCAACCTTAACTCACAGCTAGGGAGTAGGAAAAGAGGAAAAACAGGGAAGGTGATAAATACATGCTACCACATATATTGTTATGACTACACTGTACCAATTGGCAGGACCTCTGGGGGAAAGGCTTGAGATTGTCAGGGCTTCAGCTCTTCCCTGGAATCCAAACAAATTAGAAACTATGAGGATTTGGACTCCTATGTCAGTCCCCAAATCTAGTTTGAAGAAGTGATTGAAAGCCCATGGATCAGTGTGGACAAAAATCCTGCCTATAAGAATTCAGTGACTGCATTAATCACTTAGAGTTCCTTCAATTAGAGACTGTCCTGCTCAATGCCACACTCACCATATGCTGTTTCATGCCACAGTAGGGCTAGAAGGGACCAAGTCCTCAACCTGGCTCCTGGATAGCGATCCCAGAACACTCCACAGGTAGGCAAGTTATGGCAAAGTGGCACAGTGGATAGAGTGCCAGGTCTGGATGCAGGAAGACTCATCTTCTTGAGTTCAATTCTGGCCTCAGATATTTACTAGCTGTGTGACCCTGGGCAAGTCACTTAACCCTGTTTGCCTCAGTTTCCTCATCTATAAAATGAGCTGGAGAAGGAAATGGCAAACCAGTTTAGTATCTTCGCCAAGAAAACCTCAAATGGGGTCATGAAGAGTAGGAAAGGACTGAACAATAGGTAAATCACAACCTCTCTCTATTTACATTTGAACGCAGACCTTTCTGAGAGGCAGGAACTTAAAAAACCTCAAAATAAAGAACAAAGCCATACTGTAAAACTATTGGGTTTCGTCATCCCATCTCCCTGCTCCTCACTCCATTGCCAACATCACTTGTCAAGTTAATCTTAAGAAACTGAACAGATCTATCTCTGTGACAGGAATTCTTGACAAGGGATCCATAAATAGATTTCAAAGTATCTGTGACATTGGATGGGAGGAAAAAAGTAAATCTTTATTTTCACTAATATCTAACTGAAATTTAGTATCTCCCTCAATTATTTAAAAAGACTGTTCTGACAAGGGGTCTGGAGGCTTTGCCAGAGGGGTCCATGACACATCAAAAAGTTAAGGACTCCTGCTCTATAAGGACTCTTGATCACAGTGTCCTTGCAGGAAATAATAAAATATTTAGGGTCATTATACCTAAAGCACAATTCTAGACATTAAGAGAAAAATAAAAGTAAATAAAAAAAGGATCTCTCTGTATACTCAAGAAGCCAACAGTCTAGTAGAGGAGAGGGGATGTGCATATAACAATTAAAATATATAAAGCCTTTCTCAATGCTGCTCTTGCCCACCTTTCAAGACTTATTTCCTGTCACATACTCTATGATCCAGCCAAACAGACCTGCTTACTGTTTTCACCACACACTTTCTGCCTCCAACAGTTACTTCCAGCTGTCTCCCAAGCCAGGAATGTTCTTCCTCCTCTCCCTCTTCTCTTGGAATCCATGGTTCCATTCAAGGCTCAGGTCATGAGCCACCTCCTCCATGTGGGCATTCCCAACCCCCCTAATTATTAGCTTTCCCTTCCCATACAATGAAATTGCTCATATATACTTTATATTTGGAGTTGTATTATCTAGATACCTACATTACCTATGTATCTACCTTTCAAGACTTCTTACATCTTATTCTACACGTACTCTTTGAATCAATGACACTGGTCTCCTGGCTGTACCATAAACAAGGCACTCCATTTCTTGGTTCTGAGTATTCTCTCTTACTGTCCCCCATGCATGGAATGTTCTCCCTCCTCCACTCTGACTAATAACTCCCTGGCCTCCTTTAAGTCCCAAATAAAACCCCACCTGCAACAGGAAGCCTTCTCCAACCCCTCTTAACTCTAGTGCCTTCCTTCTTTTAATTATTTCCTGTTTATCCTGTATAGAGCTTGTTTTGTATATATTTGTTTGCATGTTGTCTCCCCTGTTAGATTGTAAGCTCCTTGAGGGCAGGGAATGTCTTTTGCTTCTTTTTGTATCCCCAGTGCTCAGCACAGTGCCTGGCACATTGTTGTAGTTGTTAGTCAGTCATGTCTGACTTTTCATGATCCAGCGGACCACAATACATCAGTACTGTCCTTGGGCTTTTCTTGGCAAAGATACAGGAATGGTTTGCCATTTCCTTCCCCAGTGAATTAAGACAAACAGAGATTAAGTGACTTGCCCAGGGTCACACAGCTACTAAGTGTCTGGGGCTGGACTTGAACTCAGATCTTCCTGACTCCAGTCTCAGTTCTCTATCCTGGCAGACAGTAGGCATTTAATAAACGTTTATTGATTGGCTGATGTATATGCCCCATCCCCAGTAAAATATAAGCTCTTTGAGGGTAGAGATTATCTTCAGTTTGGCTTCTGTATCCTCAGTGCCTGTCACATAGTAGGTGATTAATAATTCTTGTTCAATTGAATACAAATAAGAAAGGGTCAAGTGTACCAGAGAGGTATAGAGCATGCCAACAATTAAATTAAATTAAAACAGAATAGGTAACAAGATAAAGGAGTAATTACAAAGCAAAATTTTCCAGGGATAAACTAAAATTTGGAAAATTTACCATTCATTTCCCAAACAGATTAAAGAAAGAGCAAAAGAACCCACATGTACAGAAATATTTATGGCAAAGAACTGGAAACTAATAGAGATGTGCAGTGGTTGGGGAATGGATGAACAGTTTTTTGTGTCATGAATATAATGGAATACTATGCCATAAGAAATGAAAGGGATGGTTTTAAAGAAATGCAAAAACTTGTATGAATTTTTGCAGTGGGAAGTGAGCAGAACCAAGAGAACATATATGTACCTGGAACCGTGAAATCTGACTCAGAAACCATTGTGGGCTCTGATAGGTGGCCTTTCACTTTATCTTGCTTGAACTAGACCTCCATTGTATTCTCTGACCACCATTTCCAAACATGCCACCACTATTCATATGTGATCCTCCATTCCAGTTCCTCTGTGATCTATCTTGCCCATTAGAATATAAGCTCTTTGAGGGCAAAGTGTAGCATGCTTCTTGTATTTGTATCCTTAGCATTTAGCACAGAGCCTGGCACATAGTAAACCTTTAATAAATGTTATATTATCGATCTCACTATCATTGCTCCTCTTTGAGGACAAAGGACAAACAACAATCTTGTTATCTATCTACTTAACACAGGATTGGCCCCTACTACCCTGAGCCAGAGATGAATCTGGGTATCACAAATGTAACCAGGGGACTTCCCAATGAGCCCAGTCTTGATAAGTAAAGTACTAGGCTGATGCAATTGCTGTATGGACTTTGGAGAATGTGTAGACATTCTGGAACTGGTTTTGGTCTGCTCACTCCATGGTGAACAGGAGCCTCTTTGATTGGCAGCACTTGTGTAACCAGGACTGGGCACTAGCCAAAGGCACTAATTGACCAAAACCTATCACTTTTGTTCAGTCGACTTCTTCCTGCTGGGAGGCATTCCAGGAAGAGAACAGAGAAAATGTCATAAGGGAAGAGAGCTTGGCCCCTCCTCAACTGAAGCCAATACATGGCCTCAATGTTTGTTCTTTCATTCTGGGTAAAGGAGGTTGGAAGCCATGACTCTGTGAGTTTCAAAAGGCCAGGAAAATAAGCCACAAGGAGTTACAGAATGGGATCTATGCCAAGCTAGACAGCGAGTCTAACTTTGAGGTTCACAGTAACAAGGAGCAATCTCCAGTACCCAGCCCAGACATAGATGAGATGAGGCCTTCGCCAGCAATGCAACTGAATGTGGACAAGAACTTGATGAGACCCAACGCTCTGTAGAAACTGCATTAAATCGGAGTCAGTTATCTCCTGAGACCGAAGTGGTTGAAGAGAGAGCATTCTGAAGTGTTCGCCGTATCTTCCAAGTAAATATCCTTATGTAAAAAGAAATTGACATTAATTGGTCAGATTAAGGGTTCTTAGCTTTTTTGAGTGCCATGGTCTCCTTGGGCATTCAGCTAAGAAGCCTGTGATTCTCATCAGAATCCTATTTTTTTTTAAATTTCACAATTGAAGAAAATGCTAAATTTCAGTCTTAGGTTATTGAAAATAAAGATCTATTTTCTCCCATTCAAGTTCATAGAACCCCTGAAAGGATATCTTCAGGCTTTTGGGGGGAATCTAAGCAGTGAAGAGGCTGTTTTCCCCACTCAGAAACTGATGCTAGTTTACCCTGGGATACAGCCTTCAGGTATTCCTTCAAACCACAAGAACAATTTAATCAAAGTAAAAGGGAGCGGGAAATACAGAATTATTGCTTTGAGTGCAGACACACCAGCCCAGCATTTAGCTTTTCTACTAAATAGTAGATTTGGCTACTAAAATTTAGACTAGGGCTCCATTCATGGATCACACAGTTTAAGTAATGAATATTGATAAAGCACTAGTATATGAAAATGAAGCCAATCAGGCCAAACAGAAATGTTTTGAAATTTCCCCCAGTTTGAAGGGTCTCCTGGGCATGAAATAAATGGATATTTCCATGGATCTCGGGTTAAGAACCGTCGGGTTAAATGGAACTGGCAGCTAACAGTGGGGGAGAACACCCTGGAATTTGAGATTGAGCCAACAGCATTACAGAAGTGACACCCAACTTCTCAATGGTGCCCATAGAACTCTAGAGAGGGTGGTGTTGCCAGACTTGCTCTGGGAGAAGGGGGTTAAAACCTGCTACATGTATATTTGTCTATTTCTCCAGGGAGGAAACTCCCTCTACCAAAGCATATTGGTAAACTGTTGTGCAATGTACAGTCTTAGAGACAGATGCCTGGGGTGCCAAGAAATTAATCTGAGCAGCAATTATTTTTAAAGCATTTACTATGTTCTTGGTACTGTACTAAGCCCTTGGAGGTACAAAGAAAAGCAAAAACAGTCTCTACCCTCAAGGAACTTGCATAGAGAAGACAACATGCAAATTAATAGGAATATATAAAATACATGGGCAGCTAGGTGGCACAATAGAGTGCTATGCCCAGAGTCATGAAGACCCGAGTTCAAATCTGGTCTCAGATATTTACTAGCTGTGTGACCTTGGGCAAGTCACTTAACCTTGTTTGCCTCAGTTTTCTCATCTGTAAAATGAGCTGGAGAAGGAAATGGCAAACCACTCCAGTATCTTTGCCAAGAAAACCCCAAATGGGTTCTCAATGAGTTGGACACGACTGAAAAGAACTAGGCAACAACCAAAAATAAGACACAGAGAGAGTAAATTGAATGTCATCTTATTGGGGAAGACTAGTTAAGTTAGTTGCTCAGGGTCATAAAGTCAGTTTGTGTCAGAGGTGGAACTTGAACCCAGAAGCCAGCTCTCGACTTCACTGTAATGCCTTCCTATACTGCTAACATAGCATGCAACAAATAAACTTTATAATAATACTGGATATTTGGTGACTTCAACAAAATTCTGAGCCAGGAGGTCTTTGGCAAGGTCATAGTTCTCTTCAATGTTCTAGTGGAACTAATTTTGTATAGATAATAATATTTGGGTACAGCCTAAAAATATCAGTTTATTTCATGCTTCAAACTGGGAAAAACTTTTGAACACCCACAGTATGTCCTAATTAGGGTGGCTAGGTGGTGCAGAGCACATGGCCTGAAGTCAGTAAGACTCATCTTCCTGAGTTCAAATGTGACCTCAGACACTTACTAGCTGTGTGGCCCTGGGCAAGTCACTTCACCCTGTTTGCCTCAGTTTCCTCATCTGTAAAATGAGCTGGAGAAGGAAATGGCAAACCACTCCAATATCTCTGCCAAGAAAACCCCAAAGAGGGTCACTAGGAGTTGGATACAGCTAAAAAATGACTAAACAACATGGCCTGATTGGCTTTGTCAATGCTCACTACTTAAACTGTGTGATCTGTGAATGGAGCCCAAGTCTAAATTACAACTGTTTAGCTGAAAAGCTAAACCCTGGGGTGATGTGCCTGCACTCAAAGCAATAATTCTGTATTTATTTTCCCCTACTTTGATTACATTTTCCTGTGGACATGGTTTGAAGGAGCACCTGAAGGCAGTCAGTGTTCCAAGGTGAATTCACTTCAGTTTCTCAGTGGGGAAAGCAACCTCTTCACTGCCTTGATTTTGCCCCGAAAGTCTAACTATATCCTTACAGTTTCTGGTGCCTCCATTGGCAAATGCAACTAGTCAATTTAGATCAACACGATTGAAACCCTGCCTTATAAGTAAACAGAGGGCATGGTTTACTCAATTCCATATTAAGTTACACCCATTCATCTCCCTCCCTCCAGTACATTCTACTGCCCACAGGGAGATGATTCATTCTTCTGCATATATGGAGAAGTGATGATGTACACTTGAGATGGGTCAATATGGCCCATGCAAAGAACATGATCAACTCTTTAAATGACATCACTTCTTCACAATTCTTTCATCAAATTAGTGAGAAAGGGTGGCCCACAAAACACAAGCTTAAATGATAGGGATGGGGACGGGACCTATGATGATTTCACTGGTAGAGGGAACCCCTGGTGAAGAACTCCCTCTACCAGTGCAGGTTGGCACCTCTTATGCAACTTGTTGTCTTAAGAGAGCTGCCTAGACACTGAAAGGTTAAGAGATTTGCCTAGAGCCATTCAACCAGTGTGTGTCATGGGTTATCAAGTCTTCCTGGCTTCGAGGTCAGCTCTCTGTCCATGACTTGATCAGGCCTGTCTGGGTGATATGGAAAAGAAACTTACAAAGAAGAAAAAAAAAGAGCTTCCCCCTTTGCCTTTCCCTATAACACTCCTGTAAAGGATTAATGTAAAGTAGTTTGCTTAGAGCAAGTTTTTGTAAATAGTCAAATTCTTCCCTCACTATAGCACCTTAAGGATCAATATATTCTCAGATAATACCCACACACCCACACACACCCCTGCTTTTGCAGGAATCATCTCTCCCTTTATCTTCACTCTCAAAGGAATCATTTCATATGAGTATATAAAGAGATCATTTAGAATGACCTAAACTAACTTCTTGGAAGTGATGGATTTAATAAATTAATGAATCCTCCAAACTTGAGTAGAAGCAAATTTTTTTTGTTGCAACAGTAGACCTGAATAACATATCACATAGTAGGAACAAAGCAAATGGATATTTTGTGCTTTTCATAAATAATGTGAAACATGACCCCAAGGTTTTTTTTTTTAACATTGCCTAAAAATCAGAAAAGTGGTTTAAAAAGCCAGATTGGAAATCCATAAATCTTGATACAGATCAAAGCGCTTTGGATCTGAAGTACCTGGATTCAAATCCCACCTTCAACACTTTCTGTGTGTCCTTGGGCAAGTCACTTCCTTCTGCCTCAATTTCCTCATCTATAAGATGAAGGGGCTGCACTAGATAGTCCTTGGGTTAGATTTTTTAAAGGGTAAAGGATGAGTAATTCAGGGGAATTCCTTAAATGTTATGCATCTGAGTTTCAAGAAGCCTTCGACAATGTCTCTCCTAACAGCCTTGTGTACTATATTGGGGCTCATTGATAAAGCACTTGGGTGTACTGAAAAACCATTCCCAGAGAATGCTTATTAGCGGGTCAACAGCTAGTGGCATGTTGTCGAGAGCTACCTTTGTCTCTCCATTGAAATTTTTACAGATTACTTGAAAGACTCATGGTGGGTATTTCTGAACTTTCAGACTCTTAATTAAGACAAAAATCTGTTTTGATCCTGAAGGACTCTTAGCCACCAGTCATCCCTAGGGAGCAGTCACTTTACTTCTTTGCCTAAGATGATCTTCAAGGGCTTAGTACCTTGGACTGTCCTTACTCTGTAGATGAGTGTCTCCCCAAAACAACAAAGGGATATAATTCTACTGTATATAGATTTCAGAGCATATCTGAAGCAATGGGTCAAGTTATGAAGCCAGATTGGAATGTCTTCAGAGAAGGATGACTGAGATGGTGAGAGGTCTGGAAATCATGCATAAACCTGGGAAAAAGAGTTAGGGGAGACCTGATCATCCTTTTCATAGTCCTTTCTGGATCATCACCCATGTTCTGTCCCTTAACTGGAAGGGTGTCCCCCAAGGCTCTGTCTTAGGCCCTCTTTACTCTCTCTTTCTCTTCTTCACAATCTCATCAGCGTCTCTAGGGAGGTGATTTCCTAAATGCTATATCCAGCCCTACCCTCTCTCCTGAGCTCCAATCTTTTCATCACCATATATTGTTGTCATTTAGTCATTCCTGATTCTCTGTGACTCTATTTGGGGTTTTCTTGGCAAAGATAGTGGGTAGTTTGCCATTTCCTCCTTCGGTTCATTTTACAGATGAGGAAACTGAGACAAACAGGGTTAAGTGATCTGCTGAGGATCACACAGCTAGTATAATGTTTCCTGATCCCTTCTCCTTCCTTAAATTATCTTGTACCTACCTACCATAGGACGATAGATTTAGAGCTAGAAGAGATCTTAGAATTCATTGAGTCCAACTCCCTCATTTTACAAATGAAGAATCTGAGCCCCAGAGATATTAAGTCATTTGCCTAGGGTCATACAGTAAATATCTGAGGCAGAATTTGAACTCAGATTTTCCTGATTTCAAATATAGGGCTATATCTACTACCCTTACCCCTGGGACAATTGTTAGCTTCTTGAGAGTAGGGACTGTTTTTCTTCTGTCTTTGTATACCTGGGCCTTTGTAAAGTTAGCCTTGTTCATTAGAGGCATTTAATAAATACTTGTTGAATTAAGTCGTTTACAATTGAAAGGCCATCAGATGGAAGGAGAATGAGATTTACTTTATGTTTTTCCAAAGGGCAGGCCTAAGACAGATGGTTGCAAGATAATCAGTTCTGTTTGGGATATACTGGGTTTAAAATCCCTAAGGTACATCCAGTTCAAGATGTGTACTAGGCAGTTGAAGATGCAGAACCAGTGCTCGAGAGAGATTAGGGTTGGATATACAGTGATCTGTATGGAGGCGATAACTAAACCCATGGGAGCAAATAAGGATGTCAAGGGAAAATGTAAGGAGAGAGAAATATAGTGTGTGCATGTATGTGTGTGTGTGTGTATGTGTGTGTGTGTGTATACATATATATATATAGTATATATATAGTAGAGAGAGAAGTAAAGTATAGTAGCATACTCATAGTTTGGGAGTGGGATAAGGACAATAATACATTTAATGAAAGCCTCTTGAGAGTAGGGTTTGCTTCATACTTGTATCCCCAGCATGTAGCACACTGGCACATAAGAAGTTCTTGATAAATGCTTGTTAATTGATCCACCAAAACAGACAAGGAAAGGGCAATTGGGTAGCAAGAAAACCAACATAGGAAACACTGATCAGTATAAAATGCTGCCGAGAGGTCAAGAAGGATGAAGATCAAGAGAAGGCTGTTGGATTGGACAATTAAGAAATCACTGGTAACTTTGAATCAAGCATTTTCTGTTGAGTGATGAGGTTGGAAGCCAGACTGCAAAAGGTTGACAAGTGATTGAGAGGAAAATAAAGCGGAAAAATCGAGTAGATGGCTTTATTTGGGAGTCTAGCTTTGAAAGGGAGAGATAGAAGATGGTAGTTTAAGGCAAAGTAAGCCAGTAGATAGTCACACAATTCTATGTGTAAATATAATTTAAAATGAACCAAATGATGAGATACCGAGTATTGTTGATTCTCCCTCCACAATATCTATCACAGGCATGCCCGTCTTTCTCTTGACGTGTCCATTACTCTGGTTTAGACCCTCATCCACTCTCACCTGAACGATGGCAATAGACTCCTAATCAATATTCTTGCTTGGAGGAGATATTCCCCCACCCCCTTCCTAGTCCATCCTCCACACAATGGCAAAATGACAATCCTAAAACATGGGACTGATGTTACTTTTCTATAAAAATAAACTTCAGTGGTTCCCAATTATCTCTAGAATCAGATTCAGACTCTTATGTTTGGCATTTAAAATTATGCTTAACATAATTTGTCCCCTGCTCTCAGGGACAGCTAGGTGTTGCAGTGGATAGAACACTGGCCCTGGATTCAGGAAGACCTGAGTTCAAATCCGGCCTCAGACACACAACACTTACTAGCTGTGTGACATCACTTAACCCCATTGCCTAGCCCCCCCTCAAAAAAAAAACAAAACCAACAACAGCAACAAAAACTGCTCTCCAAAAGCAAAAAACACACTTAAGAACTTTACCATTTGGCCTCAGTCTACCTTTACAGGCTTATTATACATTATTCCCTTTCAGGAACTCCATACTTCCCATTCAACTGGCTAACCTACTATCCCTCATACATGACATTCCAGCCCCCATTCCTGTGACTTTGCACAGGCTGTCCCCCTATGCCTGACATATACTTACTCCTGCCCTTTACAATCTCAGCTCTGTTCCTAGTTCAGCTCAAGCACTACGTCCTGTAAGACCTTTCCAAACTCCCCTCCCTACCATTAATACCTCCCCCATTTGTCATGTACTTACTTATCCAAAGTATGATGTCTCATCAGATAGAATATAAATTCTTTGAAGGAAGGGACATATTCCTTTTGTCATTGTATCTACAGAACTTAGCCTATGTTGTCGTTGAGTCATTTCAGTCCTGTCGAGACTCTTGGTAATCCTATTTGGGGTTTTCTTGGCAGAGGTACTGGAATAGTTTGCCATTTCTTTTTCCAGTTCATTTTACAGATGAGGAAACTGAGGCAAACAGGGTTAAGTGACTTGCCCAGGGTCACACACCTTGTAAATATCTGAGGCCAGATTTGAACTCAGGGAGATGGGTTTTCTTGACTCTAGGCCCAGTGCTCCATCCACTGCATCATCAATAGACAATTCCTTACCCTTATCTTAATATTATCTTCAGGGTTTTTAGATCTTTCAGGTGGAGATAGCATTAATATTTTATTCAAATCAGCAACTAAGCTAATCTCAGAAGCATTTCATTTCCTCTTTCATTAATAATTGAGAGGGTTAGGGCAGCTCTATGGGATGCCAGAACAAGTCTCATCCAATCTAGAAATGAAATTTTAAAAAGTAACTCAGGGAGGCAAAGTCCTGATACTAGTTTTTCTTTGACCTTGATGTGCTGTTGCCTAGCAACTGTATTACCTGTATTTCCTCATCATATTTAGGCTCAGGGGCCTAAATTGAGACTTTTGACGAAGTTGAATATGTTACATGGTAAATATTTAACAACCTGCTCTCCAAAAGTGCAGGAAACGCTTAAGTTTAATCTGCTTTATTAATATTTTCTCTATCACTTTCTGAAGTCTAGATAATCTCAAATCTAAATAATCAGCCTTGATATCAAATCTATATAATCAGCAAATCAAACCCTGATTTGCACTGTTTCCCTTTCCCAAATGAAAACAAAACAAACCATTCATACTGAAAATTTAACAATCTGTTCTGGTACAAGCTGGTGCCAGCATATGTGTGTGTGTGTGTGTGTGTGTGTGTGTGTGTCATAGAGATGTGAGTGCATGGGTGTGTATCTGTAGTTGTATCATGTATGTAAATATTTAGATTCCTGGAGACTGACCTGTCCCCTGCTGAGAAGAGAGGGTGAAGTGACACCACCAGGTAAAGGAGTTTCCCCTGTGGAATGTAAGCTTTCTGAGGGCTGCTACCACTGCTCATTTTCATTTCTCTGTATCCTCAGCCTTACATCGTGCCCTGCACATGTTAGGGTTTAAAAAAAGTTTATTGGACTTGATGCAGATCATGAGAAAGGGTAGCAAGAATTTGACCCCAGGAGCAATTATAGAAGGGGAACCTCCTGGATGGGGAACTCCCAAGTGCCGGGGAGTCAGAAACTTTTCAGCACAACTTCTCCAGCGGGGCCGCCAAGCCCCACCTCGCCCCTGCAGGTCCCAGCTGACTGGCCCAACTCCTGCCAACTCTCTTCCCTCCTGGGCCAGGGCCTCGGGGTGAGCCCAGACCCCGGATTTAACCCCGCAGATTCAGACTTGGACTCCGACTCGCCCTGTCCTCTGGTGGCGGAGGGGAAGGGTCCCAGAGGGGCAGACCCTGCCCCAGCACCCGGGTTCCAGGCTCAGAACCAAACGATTCCATACGGTCCGCTAGCCTGGCCCCGCCCCGCCCCGCCTCGCCTCTCCTGGCAGGTGCCTTAGGTACAGTCAGCATTAGCGTCGGCCCAGAACGGATCTTGGATTAAAAGCTCCCCCATTCCCTAACGCTCGCACCCCATGTCCCCATCCTACCTGCGTGTACAGCTCAGCCACTGCCATGGGGTCGGCGGCCTAGTCCCGGGAAGCAGGCGCCCCCGAGGCCGGAGCTGCACTCCCCAGAGATAGAGAGAAGACGGCGGAGGGGTTAGGAATCCGGCGTCTTGGGCAGCTGGAGGGCGGAGAGTCCGCAAGAGACTGTCGAGGTCCCAGCGGCCCGAGCAAGCCCGGGCGGAGCTCCTGGAGAGCCGCTCCAGGGGGAGGAGACGTGAGGGGTAAAGAGAGGCGGGGCGCCAGCTTCCAGGTGCTCCAACTTATCGGACCTCAGTCTGAAGGTGGGCCTCTCGGAAGCCAAGTGTGGGCCGAGCATCAGTCTACGTCAGAACGCCAGAGCAGCTGCTAAGACGCTCCTACCATTATTGAGCCCCAAAGTGGGAAAATTTGCGAGTAGTTCCGTCCAGGTGTTTTGAAAAGTTTCTTGGGGATAATAACAAAGAGTTGGAGGGGAGAGGAGGAAAAGGATCAAGACTGGGAAGAACTTCTATTCCCTGGGGCTAGGAAATTCTTCTTGCTCATTGGCTGTGGGGAATGTTAGGACGGGAGCCGGGCTCTCTCGGTCATGCGGGCTGAGAGAAAGAAGGCAGCCGGTCATAGGTGGTGGTAAAACGAACTGGCAAAACCGCAGAGCACAAACCTGCCCCAGCCCTCAATATAAACGTGGGGAAAACATTCCCCCAACTGTTATTTTTACACTTATCCCTTTATCCTTCTCTCAGTTCCTTACATTTCCTTCCACTTTACAGTCGGTTACTTGAAGGGGGAGTGTGGGCAAATAATAAAATTTGTAAAGTCGTGGATATGATTAAATAAAATCTTATTGAACGTCATTCTAAAATGTTTGTTATTTATTAAGTACCCCCAAATGTGCATGGTATTTTCTGATCAGTCACTGAAAAGATTGTGATACAGATGTAGTTCCTGCCCTCAATATAAAAGAAACAGAATGTATGAATTCAGGCAATACATCTTAAAATGAAAACTTAAAAATGTCAAGTGTAGAAACATCTAATAAATGCAATCATTTATGTAAGCTGTGGAAAAATTTATCTCAAAAAAAAGTTTCTCTTGGTTGTAAATTGTGTGCCTTTGAAGCCCAAATCAGCTTTTGCAGGACATAAAAAAAGACAACCTCATGTGGCCTTGTATGCTTTTCTAATCTAAGCCAAAGATAGTGAGGCAGAAAAGCAGTGGTCTTTGGTACAATGAAGATGTCAGGCAGTACAGCCAGGAATGAGTCAGCAAGGGCAGTCAAATCAGTATAAGGAAAAGAACATTGTGTTGGATTTAGAAGACCTAGCTACGCATTTTGGTCTCTTTTTACCTAAGTGACCCTGACCTTCTTTGTTACCTCATCTGTTCAGAAGGGAGCTGGACCTAAGGTTCCTTTGGCTCTAAAATTCTAGATTCTTTAAAGCTTTTGGAGATTGTTCAGAAAGCAAATTAAAGGTTTCTCTAATAAATTTTTAACTGGTAACTGGTAATTATCTATTTACAGTTTACTATGTGATGGCAGGAGAATGAAATGCTGGGGGCATTTAGGGACAGCTTAGCTCCCATTCCACCTACCTCTTTACAGTATTGCTGCTGGATAAGAGGCATTATGATGGAGGAAGTCTCCTTATCCCAGCTCTATCCACTATTTTTTTTTCTGAACAGTCTCCCAGGCAATTTCAAAGGGACCCAGGCAGGCTACAATGGGGGAATTAAAAAGAATTTCAAGCCATTATTCAAATAAGAGTTTAGACTAAGAGACCTAGAGAAACACTATAAAAAAAAAAGCAGTTCTCGGGAGAAATGTTCAAAGACTTCTTTAGCTAACTGAATTGCAGGAGCTAAGGTAGTCTTGAAACTATGATCTAAAGCCATAGATGATTCCCAGGTGGTGCATATTTCTAGCAGCAGCAGCTCAGTGGAGAAGAAACTCACCACAGATGGTATTTACCAGCTCAGCTAAGAGGAGAAACTTGAGGGCACAGAGTAGAAATATAACCTTTAAGGGAGGGGAGCAGCAAAATTTGCTACAAGATAGTTGGGAGAGAAGTCCCAGCGAGGGTGGTGGGAAACTAGAAGATTGTAATCCTTTGTTTTATGAGAGGATTCCACCCCCTTCCCCTTTTATTCCTTGTTATTTGACCCCAATTAAGTTTAGGATTAATTCATTAGGCTAGGATCCTTATCTACTGATAATTACTAGTGGGGGCTTATATTTGCATATTTATGATTATATGGAAACATCTCACACTAAACTTGGAGGATGGAGATCTATACCTATCACCAGCCACATTTTTGTCTATTCAAACTAGTGACTTCATAATGTACTCTATTAGCATTGATTCAGCTTTTTTCCAGACTTGTAGTTTTTCCCTATTAACTCTCTTCTCAATCACTTATTTTTTTAAACTTTTTAATTTTTAAAAAACAAATTATTTCTTTATTTTTAACATTCATTTAAAAAAAATGTTTGAGTTCTGAATCTCTCCCTTCCCCCTGCATCTCCCCCACCTACTGAGAAAGCAAGAAATGTGATAGCAATGACACATGTGAAATCACGCAAAACATTTCCATATTAGCCATGTTGCAGTGGGGGCGGGGGGGAGCAAGAAAAATAAAGTGAAAAAATTATGCTTCAATCTGTTCTCAGACTCTATCAGTTCTCTCTCTAGAGATGGACAGCATTTTTCATCATAAGTCTTTCGGAATTGTCTTGGATCACTGCACTCTTCAGAATAGCCAAGTCACTCACAGTTGATCATTGTACAAAACTGCTGTGACTATGCACAATATTCTGCTCACCTCACTCTGCATCAGATCATGTAAGCCTTCTCAGATTTTTCTGAAAGCATTCTGTTTGTTATTTCTTATAGCCCACTAGTATTCATCACATTCATGTACCACAACTTGTTTGGCCATTCCCCAATTGATGGGCATCCTCTCAATTTCCAATTTTTTGCCACCACAAAAAGAGCTGCTATAAATATTTTTGTACATATAGGTCCTTTTTCCTGGATCCATTTGGGATACAGACATAGTAGTGGTATTGCTGGGTCAAAGGGTATATATGGATCTATATCCCTTTGGGCATGGTTCCAAATTGCTCTCTGGAATGACTGGACCAGTTCACAATTCCACCAACAGTGCAAATGTCCCAATTTTTCCACATTCTCTCCAACATTTGGCATTTTTGCTTTTCTGTCATGTTAGCCAATTTGATAGGTCAGAAAGGATACCTCAGAGTTGTTTTAATTTGTATTTCTCTATTCAGTAGTGAATTATTCATATGACTATAGATAACTTTGATTTCTTCACCTGAAACCTGCCTGTTAATATCCTTTGAGCATTTATTAACTGGGGAATGGGTTTTATTTTTATAAATTTAATTCAGTTTTCTCTATATTTGATAAATGAGACCTTTATCAGAGAAACTTGTGGTAAAAATCCTTTCCTAGTTTCCTACTTTCCTTCTCATCTTGAATGCAAAGTTTTTGCACAAACAAAACCAATGCAACCAAGATGAGAAAGAAAGCAGGAAACTTGGTGGGGGGGAATTTATAGCAAATTTCTCTGATAAAGGCCTCATTTCTCAAATATATAGGGAACTAAGTCAAATTTATACAAACAAGAGTCAATCATTTATTAAATGCCCTAGTAATCAGCTCTGAGAATGACTACTGTCAATTCCAGAAAAATACCCATTTCCCCCCAGGCTTAGATTCTTGTCAGTTGTCTCATGGTAAGAAAAAAAGGTATCCCTCCCCTCCTCACCCTCAATTCTAGTCACTCAAAATTTTTTCATTGCCTATGCTAAAGGACTTTATCAAAGGCTTCTTAAAAGTCTAAATAGATGTCTATCAGTTCCCTTATTTACATGTATATCATTCAAAGAATGCCAATAAAATAAACAGGTTTGATTTCCCTGGCAGAAACTATGTTGCTCTTCCCCTCATAAGATTGTGTCAGAATATTTGGTTATGTTATCCTTTATTCACAACACACATATACATCCCTCCATGAAGTCCTTCTCCAATGACTACGGCATGGAAGTGATCCTGGGCTCTATGGTACATTTTAAGGGAGTATAAGCTGACATATCCTACCATTAAGGCAAAGCTTCAAGTATAGTCCTAGAAATAGACTGTTTTCTGAATATCAGCCTAGCTTAGCAAGGAAAAGCTTATCACCAATAGGTTGGACTCTTGATGATGAATTATTTGGCTATGATCCCTCACATTTGTAGTGAAACTCACTAGTAGAGTCTCATTTGAACACTTCCCATGAGTAAGAGTAATTGACTAGAATTCATTACAGATTCATTCTCATGAATCTGTAATTGGCCAGATCTCCTCTAAATTTTAGTGTCCTGTTTGTATACTCATAGAAAGACAAAGAAACATATCTGTATCTTTATTTGAACAAATTTTTTTCTATGGTAACTAGGAATACAGTGTTTTATGATGCACACATTGACTAAGTACAACATCAGACAACTACAATAGCCTAGAGCATATATGTCATTTTGATATTGTTTTGGTTTTTATCTAAGTACTATAGTGATATCCAGTGAAAACCCATTTTTCAAAGGCCCTTGGTTGAAATGAGGTGAATTATCAACTTTCCTTTTTTTAAATAAAAAAATCAATTCTTATGTAATATACTGAAATGTCTTCAGTTTCAAATTGGAATTAAATGACAATGACCATCAGCTTCTTGGCACTACTATTTTCTCTTTAATGGAATGAATGTTTCAAAGATGAACTCTATCACATCTCACATATAACACAAATTAGGACACCCCCTTTAAATTCCATAAGGTAGAATCTTTGATGAAACAGAACAATGTCTGTAAAACAGCTGTTAAAAGAGCCACTGGAGCATAAGTTAAATTCAATCAACTAATTTTTTGTGCAATGCATTTTGAGCCACTATAAATTTTAAGGGGGAAATCTACAATTAAATATTCTCTCAGTATTCTAACAAAAACAACTTTACCAGTAGACACATGTTATGACATCTGATACATGTCTACATCATGTGAGAACATTTATCTTTCAAGAAAATAAGTAAATATTTTGAATATTAAACAGAGCTAAAATTTAGTGCTAAAGTTACATAGTGGTAATTTCTAATTCATTTTTAGAAATTCTTGCCTCTGAAAAATGCATGTAAAAATACTGACCTGCCAAGCATTATATAAATTATAAAATACACAAATTTCAACTTAAAAACATTGTTCTTCAAAATATACCAAGCAACACAATATGATATAAAAGAAATGACAGTTAATCTTGGAGTTCAACAATGACACCTACAAAGTTAAACCACAATTTTCATATGTGTGAAAATTACACAACAAACATTTAGAAATCACAAAAATATATTTTGGCAGATATTTTCATTCAGCATTTCTCAGTTCTTGACCTACAAGATCGTAATTTTAAGTT
The DNA here is from genome assembly GCF_900497805.2 of Vombatus ursinus. Taxonomy (NCBI): domain Eukaryota; kingdom Metazoa; phylum Chordata; class Mammalia; order Diprotodontia; family Vombatidae; genus Vombatus; species Vombatus ursinus. The sequence continues at coordinate 3,524,456 of NW_020954626.1, forward strand.
AAAAAATTTAGATATCATAATAATGGGTGAAAAATATCCTTTCCAGCACTATTATCTGCTTTTAGTCAACTGACAGATGAGGGTTTAAAAAAATAAATAAATAATAATACACATTGAGGGTTTAAAATCATTTTATACTTAACCTTCATGATGTGATGCTTACTGGTAGATGAAAATTTTAACTACAATCAAGAGTCTTTGTCCTATCTCTGTACTTCTCTAATGTGTTCATCGACTGGTTGAGGTACCATCTTTGAGCTGATACTTCATTGGCTCAGATTGCTTCTCTACCATGATTGATGCTCTTGTTCATAGTCTACAGAAGATGTCAGTAAGGATGGAGGCAGGGGGAAAGGAAAAAGGAAGGAAGGGAAAACTGGCAGGATATTAAGAAGCCACACAGGCTTCCTCAAACAAAGAAAACATACACACATAACACATACATACATACACACACAAATGAGAAAAAGGCCTCAATAACTTCCCTTGACAGGGCCATCCTCATAGAGAAACAGTAGTAGAGAATTTAAGGAAGCTCTGTAAGGGAAAATAGCAGAAGTAGGCTCCATAGCCCAACCTAATAGATTATGCATATCCACAACCCTACCCTACATAAATATGTAGCCAGATAGATATATGTAGTTCTCTTATGCACACTCATGCTTAGACATACTTTCACCCCCATCAGAAGTTACTACCCAAAGAAATGCAGCATTGACTCCCTAGATGCTAGTACCTCTAATTAGATGTGTATTCATACTCTGACCATTGGCTATTCTTCTTATGCTGCCTCTGTGGTCTACCACTTTCCTCTGAGCCCCTGTAACTGATGATAGCTATTGTAGGAGCCTTACTGGACCCTATTAGCCAAGACCCAGCATTATTCTAAGACCACTGCAAATGTACATTGGAAGGTTTTGAATTGGTATTCGAGAAATGGACTGCTTTCCCTCTAACCAGCCTTCAATCAAGGGGCATTTTTGGTGCTGGTTCTCTCTGTAGCTAATTACTGCTTAATACATGATTGTTTTGCACAAGATGAAGCTGAGTGTTTACATGGAGCATTAAATTATCACACAAGTCAAATTCTATTACAATATTTATCCATATAATAGCTGCTACTCTAACAAAAATACAACTAGCCAAGAAGAACTTTAAGCTCATTCTAACAAATCATTCATATATCATTCATATAAAGCATTTAACACATGCTTTCTTTCTTCCAGTTTTCATTACCATAATAGGAAAAAAAACCTAATAGCTGATTGTGTGAGACAATTAGCCTTGGTACAGGGAGTTTCCTTCCCTATCCCCCACCTCATTGCCTAAAATGCTCTCTTCTCACCTCTCTTGAAATTCTAGCAGTCTTCAAGGCCTAGCTCAAGTGCTGTCTCCTAGAGAAGGCCTTTCTTGATTTTCTCCCCATCCCCAGTTATTGGTGGTCCCCATTCCCCTATCAATTACCTTGTGTTTACTTATCTGCATCTGAGTAAATATTTTATCATTGGGTAAAATGTAAGCTCCTTGAGAACAGGGATGCCACCATTTTTGCCTTTTATCCCCAGCACTTAGCATAGTTCCTGGCTCATAGTGGGCACTTAATAAATGCTTACTGAATTAAGAGAGATCATAATAGAAACCTATTCAAAATCCCCAGTGAATAGATTTCCTAATTTTTCTCTTACCCTACTGCTTACTTATGGTTTAGTGTAAAACAAACTGGACTAGGAATCTAAAGACCTGGGTTTTTCATCCTGATTCTGTCCTCGACTGTGTGTGACCTTAAGTAGTAAATCACTCCACTGCCTTTCTTCAGCTCATTGACAGCATCATGGTGAGGATCAAATTTCATGTGAAATTTTTTTTTGAAAACTATAAAGTATTTTACAAATATGTATCTTACTTTTCTATTTCTCTCACCTGGGGAATTTTGAGAGGAATCACTCTTTAACAAGTCTGAATTTGTCTCCTGCTTTCCTCCATGACAGTTCAAGCCACTCTAAGGATCATCAGCTGATAGGCAGGCAATGAGAGGAAAAGTGAACATGTCACTACTGAAACATCTGAGAAGGACTTCAGTCAATATCTTTGGCCTAGAGATCTGAGAGCCTGGGAGAGGAAAGTTACAGTAATTTATAAGAAAATTCCTTTTTGATCCCTGTGGCAATGAGAAGCCAGTGGTCCTGGGCACTGGGAATGAGATATCTAGCTATAATGATCATAAGAAAATTCCAGGACAACAAAGCATTTTTATGCCCCATTCCCCAGAGTTTGCAGTAAAATAATTTGACCTATAGCCAACTCTCAAATATTCACCATAATGAAGTAAAATAATGAATCACCAAATGGCAAATAATTTGTGAACTATTTACACTTAGGTCTGTACCTTTAACTTTGAATGTGGGTATTTTAGTGTTTTTAGAATTTTAAAAAAATAATAAATAACTGTAAGACTTTATCCAAGAAGAGTTGGAAAAATTGCTAAGCATTCATATCATAGCCCCATATTTCCCCCCTGTGTGCTGGGTAATGGGCAGCATCACCTCCCAGATTTAAAGCACAGCTGCATGTACTTTTTCTCTGATTTTCCAGCTTTATATCACACATCATTCTTGAGATGGGGAAGACAATGAATTTTTTTTAGTTCAAAAGGTCTTCCCTTATAGCTACTATTGAACTAACAGGCTTCATACTGGACTGAAAATATGAGAGGAGTAGTATCAAAGGATGTAATTAAGTGATAATACACAGGAGAAGATTTGCTTGAAGATATGTCATGTAGTTTTCAAAGATAAATTAACAGTGAAGGAATCATAGTGATAATCTAACCGAAGAAGTGTTTTAAATTTGTTTTGCACTTACAACCACCCAAATTGAAGACGAGTGACATATTTTTATAAAGTACCCAAATTAAGTTAGCCGAGAACATGGAGTCAGGTGAAGTGCTGGGGAAAAAAATGTGCCTTTTCAAAGGGTACCGATAGCTCCTGATGTATTGCTAGCCACCCTGGAGCCTTGGGTCATGGAATCATACAGTCTTGGGACTGTACATATGTCTTTATGTAAATGGCTTTGGGTATTGTCTTTAAGAAGATTCTCTCTATACCATAGCATGTCTTCAAGCAAGTGTTTATCTAAATTCTTGTTGACATCAAGTCAGCTTCCTTACAATCTCTCTGCTCTAATTCCTGATGAAGACTGTAGCCTCAATTTCAAAACCCATTTAAAAATCGATGCAGACTGGTCTGTCCAGCAGATGGCAAACTGACTTCATAAGTTAAATTTCAAACTTCCATTATAAAAGTGTCAGAGAAATTTTTTTTTAATCTGGAAGAGATCTTAAACATCATCTAGAGATGAGACATCCAACTAGTGGCCTGCCTGAGCCCATTCCAGGGGCCCAGTTGAGATTTTCAGTCCCACATTATTTTTAATTTATAAAAATAGTAGGTAGGGTTGAATCACCTGTCTGCTCCTACCATTTTATAACTGATGGCAGCCATGTATTATGCCAGAACGATGGGGTCAACTAGTAATTTTAATTGTAAGGACTTCATATGGCTGATACACTTGTGGGTTTCTCATCATACAGACAAATATCAAGGCCCTTGATCTAGACCAACTCCCTCAGTTTATAGATAAGGAGGCTAAAGCCTGGAAGATTACATAACTACAATACAGTATTTTTCTTTTCATGATAAACTTTGTCATTAAATTGAAAATGTTCATTTTCTAATCATAATATTTCACATTATACTTCAACAATATAGGTAATCTTACAAGATAATCTAACAATTATGACATCTGACCACAAAACACTACTTGAGACTAGAGCTTGTGGTAAAATCCTAAAGATTTGGTTTTGTACATCTCAAAATGAGAATTTAACTTTACTAAATGATCTGAGAAGTGATCTGGAGAGGATCCCAACTAGAATTACAGCATTAAACTTTTCCTTATAGATTTTGGTACTTGTGAACAAAATCCTTTGCAAAACTTAATAACATCCAACTTCCAAGCATGATGCCTCCTCAAGTATCCAGGGATACCTAAGAGCAGATGCTATAGTTGCAGAAGGTTGAGAGGAATTAAATATTTATTGTACATTTTCTTATTTGTAAACTGTCTCAAGACAATCATGCAAATCTAGATCATAATTACATTCCAACCTTCTTTTCTATATACCTGACTGAGATTACATGTTGGAGAAATGAACCAAAGAAACTCAATCTAATGTTAAAAACATGCACTGTAGGTATCTCATTCAACAACTAAAACCAGACACTTTACAGAAGACCTAAATGATATCAACCCAGCAAAAACATTATATATATTTATACACATAAGTACATATGCGTATATATATACACACACACACACACAACAAAATTCTGAATAAATAAGACAAATCATTTTGTTAATCCTACCCTCTACACATCAAATAGTTTAATAAGACTCCTTAAACAAAAATTATCCTGTTACTTCCAGTGTGCTACTTGTGCTTGGTTACCATTTTCTTGTGAGCTGATATTTGTTGACAATTGCATATGATCCAGTTAGAAAAATGGACTGTATTGGATTGTAAACAAAGTTGATAAATGAGAATATTATTACTGTAGTGCCTAAGAAGAATACTGTTTACATTTAAAAGAACACCATAAGCAGCAACAGTTTAAAATGCCTGGTAAACTATGGTACAAACCGATGAATACCTATGCTATACAGTAAAGCCAAGAAATCTCTTGACACCTCACACTTTATATTATAGTGACATGATCACAAATAAGGAAGTTATTTGAAAAATTACTTTATAGATTGCCAGTTTATTTCTCCATTCCAGTCTGACAAGTTATAAACATAATTGATGCCTAAGTTACTACGTATTTAACTACGGTTTCTTTTTCTTTCAGGTCTTCCATCTAGCCTGGAGGTGGGCCTCTTCACTCTCTGTCTATCAACAACTCACCTATAGAATACATGTTAGTTTATGCTATTTAAATGAGGTGCTGAGGATTTAAAATGGATTCCGGCAGCTGACGACTCTCTGTTTCTTTTTCACCATCCACCTGTATTCCAGCTCTGGATGCCTAAAAGGTCAGATATGGAAATGTCTCTCTGAAAGCGATGGGTCATATTAGAACATGCTTTTCTATCCAGGGCAGTCCAGGTATTCTAAAGAGATTTCCAGTTATCCACCTATAGTTTGGGAAATATGCAGGATTTTTTCTTTTTAAAAAAATGTGTTTTCAATAGCTCACTGGAAATAATGGGTCCTTATTTCAAGCAAGAAACTATTGTCAGCAGCATCTGCCTGTGAATGTGTCCTGGTTCAGACTCTTGCGATGAAGCCCAGCCCCAGGCTGGTTGGGATCTGAATGGTTTCTAATGCAAGTGAGGATGGGTTAAAAGGGAAGGTAACAGGGAAGATATGCTTTGCATCCATGAGCAGCTGAGGCGAATCCTTCCTGTCTCGTAAACGCATCTAGAAAAATGAAAAGATAAGAAACAGGTCATGGAGCTACAAAGGCTTATTTGATTAAAAGATTAACAAAATGACTTGCAAAAGTACCAATTTTTATCTTATTATATAGTTGTCTTCAAGTTTTAAAAATCAGTTCATTTCTCTAGATATCTGCAAGTTTTAAAAAAAATCACCAACAAATGGTGATACGCAAAATTCAATGAAAATCAAAACAAAGAGAATAGAGGGAAATGAAATTCTTTTCAATTAAAATGTTAAATATTCATTCAAAAACCATTTAAAAGAATAAATCAGTAAGCCAATCAAGCAATGGAGGAAATGAAACCCAGCACCTTACCTGTATAGTACGTATAAATGATACGGAGACTCTTTCTTCAAATTCATTAACTGGAGTATACAAATTCAAAACTTTTACAATCTAGAAGAAAAATATTTTCAGCTTATTATTAAACAAATCATAGTGTATCTATACTCTAGCTAAAACATAGTATTTGGTGCAATAAAAAATATACACATACCAACAAATGTTTCTTCCTATTGATGTATCTTTTCTTCAATCACAGATTTAAAATAAAATAGTAATGGTAAATGATGAATGTGAATAATTGCAATGTGCTACAGAGGAATTAATAGAAATTACATACTTCTAATAAGTAGTTAGAGAGAGACCAAAAATAAAGAAAAGAAAATTATAGGTATGGGAAGTTTAAAATTATATTAAATTGTTTTCATTAGAAAGGAGGCTTGTGGTTTTTCCTATGGAAATTACAGAAATAATTTCACAGAATGATTTGATCTGTATGAGGCAGCGAGGTATAGTACAAAGAACACTGGACTTAGAAGACCTAGCTTTGAATTCCAACTCTGCCACAGAATGATCTTTGGCAAATCAGTGTCCTCATCTGTAAAATGGACTACTATCTACCCAACATTTTCATTTCATTTTTTTCAATAATTTTTTTTCTATGAAAGCACTTTGAAAATGTAATGTGCTATCCATCTATCTATCTATTGAAATTATGAAGATGATGAATGGACAAATTTATGTTTAAAGGTGCTGTTTGGAAGCAAAGGACAAATGGCATGTTAGAGGTCTGTGGGCTTGATGTCTGTTTGAGGATGACAACCAGAAGGGAACACGCATTTATGAAGCACCTACTATGTGCCACGCACTGTGCTAAGCACTTTACAAATATTATCTCCGTTGACCCTTACAACAACTCTGTGAGGTAGGTACTATTATTATCCCCGTTTTACAATTTTAAAAAAAACTGAGGCAAAAAGAGGTTACATAACTTGCCTGAGGTCACACAGCTATTCAGTGTTGGAGGTTGGATTTGAACTCAACTTTTTCTGACTCTTGGCCCAGTGCTCTATGCACTGTAATAACTAGCTGCCTGGATGACACCAAGCCAAAAGGAGTTAGAATTTAAAAAACATAATAATCTAACCAAGCTGGTCCAAGTGAAAGTCATAAGTGACAAGTAAAATCTTATAGCCTTAGGAATCAAAATAAATAAATAAATAAATGAATAATGGTCATGACTTGACTAATGTAATTTTTTTAGGTAGGGGGATGCTATCCAGACCTGTATTTCATTCAAGCAGGGAGTTGCCATTATAGAAATTACTTACCAATGCAAACCAGAAACTTGCCTGTCTCTCCTTGTCTCTGACAGATGCCTAGGACACTGAGAGCTTTAGGGCCTTGTGCACAGTCACAGAGCTAGCTGGGGCCAAGTGCAGGACTCGAGCAGATGCTTTTCTCGAGTCGGCCCTCTAGCCACCACAGAACTGATATATTCATTAAAAAGTTGGCCATAAAACACATTTCTACAAATTCAATAAGATTTTCCCACAGGTTTCAAGGCAAGAAAAAAAAAAAAAGAGGTTATGTAAGCAGGAGCTTAGCATCCTGAGGATAATAATAACTAGCACTCTACCTACCTCACAGGGTTTTTTGTGAGAATCAAGTGAGAGATGACATGTGAAAGTGCTTCATAATCATTAAGTATATACTGTGTACCTATAAATGCTATATAAAAGTTTTTACTATCATTTGATAAAGGATCCCCAGAGGTCTATATATTTGTTTTAAAAATATTTTAATAACTGCATTTTAATATAATTAGTTTCCTTTGCAAGTCTATGTATTTTATTTTATGCATTTAAAGACTTTATTCTGAGAAGGCATCCATAGGTTTCACCTAACGGCCAGAACAGTCCATCTCATAGACACACACACTCACATACACACACACACACACACACACACACACACACACACACACACACAC